>NC_134013.1:41082500-41382500 GCF_040712315.1 Castanea sativa
TAAAACTTGACAGATAAGAAAATATATTCTAAAATAACTCCTAATTGATATTTTGCCATACCAGGAATCAAATTTGACCTATAAAGCATTAAATGCACCTAAAAACAAGGAAATAAATCATCTAAACCTAAAATAACGTTTTTTACATAAAAATACCAAAAATAATAAATTACAATAATTAAACAGTAAATTGTGTTCTACATCAGACCCCTCCACTTGAAACAAACTCGTCCTCAAGTTCATCTTTGAAATTTGAAATCTTCCACTCCAAATAAACAAATACTTAGAATGCTTTAATAACTTGATCCGGTTGTGAAACTTGAATCCTTCATAAAGTGTAGTAGAAAATTTCGTCTCATCTACTTTCAATTTATTTGCAACATCAATTAACAAAGGGTTGATAATAAAATTAAAATTTTCTACTCCAAGAAAATCAACATATTGTATAGTCATCTTCAACAAATCAATTGAGACTTGAGGATTGTGAGTTGTGGACTCATCCTCATATTTGACCTCAATTGAATCTTCCACAATGTTCTCAATAATTACCATCTCTTTTTTTTCTATTTCTTTTTTTCTTTTTTCTTTTTTGGAACTGGGTGCACGATTTTAACCTAGTGCAGTAAAAAAAAAAAAAGAACGATGAATAAAGAACAAAAGAGGAACAAGATAGGATGATAACAGGAAACAAAAGATAAAGGGATAGAAAACTGATTTTAGAACTTGTGCTCTGATACCAAATGATGCGAACCTCAATCGACACGCTTTGAGACCCAACAAAAATATTGGAATATTTGCCCAAGAAAGCTAAAATTCAAATTTTTGATAGAAACCCTGACCCAACGTTTGTAATCGAAACGCGAACCAAAGGTATAAGTATAACACCTTGACCCAATGATTATAATGAATCATGAACCGAAGATACGCCACAAGGAAGAATCCCTGATAAGTTCATAGTTCTTGAAGAACCAAAAGAAGAGTAAAGCCTCACCTTTTTTTTTATTTTTATTCAATAATATATGCAAAAACGTTTACAGACTTAAAGGCCTATTTAAAGACTCCATAAAACTTGACAGACAAGAAAATATATTCTAAAATAACCCCTAATTGATATTTTACCATATTAGGAATCAAATTTGACCTAAAAAGCATTAAATGCACCTAAAAACAAGGAAATAAATCATCTAAATCTAAAATAACGTTTTTTACGTAAAAATACAAAAAATAATAAATTACAATAATTAAACAGTAAATTGTGTCTACATCACAATCAGTAGTTCCTACCACCTTATCCAACCTTTCCCACATGAAAATTCCATTAGAAAATTTTTGAACCATGTAAATTTGCTCCTCACGAAACCTAAATCCGTAAGACTGCATTCATCCAAAGCATTACGGAAATATTTCATTTGAAAATAAGGTCTTAATCTCCCACCTTTTTTTTCATGAGTCTTGGTAATCTCATTAAGGTCACCTACACATAACCGCGGTATCGAGAAACGACCATGTAGATTTCTCGTAAGGTTCCATGACTCCATCCTCCTTTGTGTCTTAGGGGCTCCATAGAATCCCGTAAACCTCCAAGTATCATCTTTCCCTTTATTGATTAAAACATCAATGTGGGTTAAAGAGGAAAATTCAACATCCAGCTCAAAACTTTTTTTTTTTTTTTTCTAAAAAAGGGCTAAGCCACCACCGTTTGTTATCTTTGAAACTCTAAAATAATCACCCATTTGCAATCTATCCCTAATGTCACCTACCTTTGCTTCAAACAGCCATGGCTTGGCTAAAAACACAACTGTAGGATCTTGTGCTCGGACTAAGTCCCCGAGCTCTTGAACTATTTTTTGGTTCTCAAACCCCCGACAGTTCCAACGTAAAATACTTATTATGTTTGGAGGGGCTGGGAACCAGCCTCCACCAATTCAAATTTGGCATTGTCATCGCTCTTTAAAACCATATGTTTTTTTTGTAGGTAACTCTGAGGGAATTTTTTTAGAGGGTAGACTGTAGACACCACATCGTGTAACCCTTATGACTCGGGCCCCTGCTTCCCCAATGATGTAAGAATTCTAAAGCCCAAGGTTGGTTTAGGGCATGATCAGATGAAAATTGACTTGAGAAAAGTATTTATGGAAAATGTAACTTATTTTTGGAAGAATAAATCTATTTTGGGAAAATAAAGGCCACAAAAACCCTAGGGCATGCTACGCATACACGCATATGCGCACGCATGCTCAAGATTTGCGTGCACATGCTTCATGCAGGCATACACATACATGGGCATGTGTGTCCATTCTAGGGTTCTAGAAACCAGAAATGAAAGGTTTTCTGTATTAAAACTTGGTTTGGAACGAATCTGACATCATTTGGGAGTTGCCCTAAATCCTTATTTTCAACTATATAAAGCCTGAAATGGTAGATTTTCAAAGGAGGATGAATTCTGATGGTAAAACACATAAGATTCACTAGAAAATAGTGAATCAAAGATGAAGTTTTTCACAAAATATCTTTAAGTCAAATTTTGTTTAATTGAGACCTTGTCTAGTATTGATCTTTGAGTTCAAAGGTTTAATAACTGATTTTGGTTTGGTTGTGACTAGATTGACTAAGGGGAATGATCAAAATGAAGCTAAAGAGCCTTTGTTTGGAGGTAAAGGTTCTAGCTTCATCTTTGTTTTCCTCTTGTTTTAATTCTTGTTTTATGTGTTTTATATGCTCTAATATGTTTGTTTATAGGTTTATTTCGTATTTATATTTGAAGATGTTAGGTTGTTAGATTTCTTGTTTTCCAAGTTTTTGTTCTGTAGTTTCTGGGTTAGGGTTCTTGGGTGTGTATGCGTGTGCATGCTGCTGGCATGCGTATGCATACTCATAGTATTCGTACACATACAATTGGGTTGTGCACACATGACCTATGTATGCACATGCATACTCAAACCTAGAAACCCTAATTCATTTTTTGTTTGTTTTTCTTTTATCATTTTCACATGTTTAGCCTCTGTTTAACTTGTTTTGTCTATCTTTGAGTCTTTGTTTCTCTGTTTTATTTTAGTTTGTTTGTTTTTATCTCTTTTATGTTTATTAGGGTTTTAGATTGTTTGAATACCATGAACATGCATATATATGAACATGCATTGATGCATGGGTGTTGTAATGCAGTGAGGTAAGTCATGTATTTACATGAACATGCATTGTTTAGATATAATCTTGGTTTAATTGAGGAATAGGAATATGCTTAGTTTGAATACCATGCCTTTGATGTTAAGATGCCTTTACATATTTGTTTGATTCTGCCTCATGATGTTTCTGCCCTTAGGTTATGTATGTTGTGATGCCATGATAGGTGAATGCTAGATTTTGGGATAATTATGCCATGTTTGTATGTTTAGATGCATGCTACAGTGTGTGTGAGTTAGAATAACAATGTTGAACTTGCCTTCAATGAGATTAAGATTTGAAACATAATGAGTGGAAGTTGACTCACGGGTCGGTTCGGGTGGGATTGGGTGCCTAACACCTTCTCATCCCTATACTTAAACTCCGGACACATGCTCTGGTAAAAGATCAATTCTTCCACGAAAAACGCTATATTTATGGTTCCTAGATCTAATTTAGGTGGTGGCTCCATTATTTTTCTCTGCCATAGTCCTCCCAAAGTCAATGGTGTACTTCCCATGACCATTGCTGGAGCTTGTGTCAGGCCCCGTTTCTGCCCCAACACCGCATCTGGAGAAGAGTTTGAGTCAGTTCTATCTTTGTGCACTCTATTCCGTGTAGCAGGTTTTTGCAAAACTTTGAGGTATTAGGGCTCCATCGAGTTTGTGATAACTTTTTGAGTCCTAGTTGGATATGAATTCTATAAGATAAATTGCTGGGGATTATTTATTTGAGAGGCCAACTCAGAGGAAGCTTGTTTCAAGTACTGCCTCCGTCAAATTCCTGGGATGAGAGACCGTTGGGACCTTAGGACCAACTCCAGCCATTTTTTAACTGATTGCCTATTTCCTCAATACATCGTCGAAAGAGTTCATTTGGGCATGCATGTGACTACTACTGATTGGTAACCGACTACACATCAGTGGGTATTTTAGCACATGCCAAAGTTTCACCAACTTTCCAATTACATCCGATATTAGACTTCCCTGAATCACACTGCATATCATCATAGTTTGAAAGAGAATTAATATTATGATTATTTTCCTCCGCAATACTTGCTGCCAGATTTTTTGTGGTCACTGTTTTTGAATTTGTAACTGACATCCATTCAATATTAAATTCTGCAATAAACTCGTCCTCAATTTCCTTGGTTTCCAAATGAGGATTATCCTCCACTGGAGCCACCGCATTGCTATTCTCCACCACCGTGTTTGCATAGTTCTCCCTTATTCTCGACACCACCTCCTCACGTAACCTAGACTTATCAAAATATCTTGGGACGAAAATCACCTTCTAATTTGAGGGCATATAGAGAGGAGCTTTTAGAGATGAATTGAACTGCTTCTGCTTTGCCTTGAGAGTTCCCCTACTTCGAATCCACAACGAATAGTCCTTGTCGCCATGAGTCAGCCTAACACACCAATAACAGAGGTTTGGTAGGCGCTTGAAATTAAAAGATATCCAGGACTTCTCCCCATTCTCTAGAGTGACAATTCTCCCTTTGCATAATGGTAGCGAGATGTCAATCTTAATTCTTACTCGAATAAAACTACCACCCTCCTTCGTTTTAGAGATGTCATGAACCTGAACCTAAAACATCACTGTCGACTCACATGTAAGGGTACTTAGAGGAATATCTTTTTCATATCTCTGTACCACCACTCGAAACTCCATGGTTGGCTAATCATAATTTGATTAATGTCTCCTTCATCATCAAAAACAAACAAGACTTTATGATTATTCAAATTTTGAATCCTAAAACCTTCGCTACATCACCATAATTGTTTGAAAGTCCTACCCAATGTTTAGAACATGAGTAGTAAAGAATTTTGCCGCAATTATAAACTCATTTGTCTTCCGAGCTTTTGGAATCCAAAGAAGAAAACTGTTTCCCAATAACCCCAAAGAAGAAAGACCATAAGCTCTACAAGCACACTTGGTACTTGAGAGGACAAACACACCTATAATGAGGGACAAACAATTCTACAGCCTAAGAAAAGATGGAGAAGACCACCTTTCTTGGGGGATCAGGCTAGGGGAATACTCGGGGGATGAATTTTTCTCCCTTTTGAAGCTCAAAAAATTAAGGTGATTCCGCTCTATGCAACTCCCTAACCAGATTTCCTTCATTGGTCATTGGGACTAAATGGAGTACACTCTGTAAAGTTGGGTTATAAAGGTCTATGTGAAGATTTAAGGAGGGAGTAGGCTTAATATTTCAATTAACATAAGCATGAATATGATTTTTTTGGTTTTTGAATTTATTTCTTAATTTCATATTGGTCTCAAGTATAATATATGTATGTTTGAATGCACATGTAAATTTTGCTCTATTGGAATCAAATCCTTGCCCCGCTAATGTTTAAGTAAATAGATTTATACTCAACTATGTTATATGAACTACTCACATTTGTCCTATAAAAAAAAAAAAAAAAAACTACTCACATTTGTCCACCCCAAGTTCTTATGATATCCACTTGCCCCGATCTTGGGGCTACCCCAATGGGATTATGTGTGTGTATGTGAAATTGAAGGAAAAACTTTCCTATTTTATCAATGAGTTTTAAAGCTCAAAAGTTATAAATTAAAATAAGGGTTGAAGAAAAAGGAAACTAAAGAAGAAAATGTTTTAATTGCAGGAAAAAAATATATTAAAAAAAGTATATTTTACATTTCTAAATTTTTAATATTTCATATTCTTTAAGTAATAATTTATTATTTTTCATAAAATTAATTGTATTGTGATAAAATTTGGAAATAATATAGTCTTTATAATTTAATATTGTTTTCAAGTTAAACTCTAGAGTTCTAGATGCACAAATTAATGTTTATAGTATAACTTTGAATTGTTATAATTTAATTTGTAGGGGCTAAATCAGTGGCCTAACCCAAGTTAGATGGTTAGCTACTGCCATGATCCAGTACAATTAATTTGTAGAGGTAGATTATCAAAGCCAACCTTTTCCGGCCTAACTAGGTATGTTAGATGATTCAAAGAAGAATATGCAATCAAGGAAGAAGCTTCAAGAGGGAAAAATAGCGGAAAAAGAGAGAGATATTGGTAGAAATTCTTCCTTGGGTTGGTTCGAGGAGCCTACACTCATATGATATCACCTTCTCAGTTACAAAGTTCTTGATTACACTTTATATTTCTCTCTCTCTCACTGTCCTCCTCCCCTTTTGGAGGAGTTCCTTTCCCTTATATTACCCAGGTTACATCTCAGCCCTTCACTTAGACTCCCATCAGGGCCTTGCTGGAGGTGGTAGAATGTGCTGCAAGTTATGAGAGCATTGTTCAGGGGTTATTCTGCCATTAATATGGCTAGTTGAGTTGATGCAGCATTGAATGTGAAGGTGATGGGTACTTTACCTAGAAACTTCCCCTTTTCTTTAATTGTATGCCTCTCCTTCTTTCCTCGGCTCCTAGCATTTGTGGACTTGATGGTCATTCTCTGGTTCCTCAAAGTGTACTTGTCCCTTGGGTCCCTCAGGCCTACCGCTCCCTTCGGTTTCTCAAACAATTTGATCTAGATTGATCCAGACTTGTCTTGGCATATAGTTCGGATGTATTGCCCCTTGGGCCAGTTCTATTATATGGTTCTCCCTCTTTGGCTCCTTATCCCCCACAATAGCCCCCCGAAACTTCACTCCCTATACTATTTGGGGAAGTGGGGTTTTGGTAAGAGTTGGGGGAATTGGCACGTTCCAGACATGTTCTCACATAGGGATGTCTTTTCAATTACTCTAGAGACATTCCTAATGCTTTGGTACTCTTGACACTGCAGTAAATGCTGCTGATGGCTATGTGTCTCCCATGTTCTATGGTAAGATAATGATCCTATGGCTCTCATTATTTAGGACAAATGGATGGGAAAAATATTGCTCCTTTTTCACCTCTATATAAAGGAGTAGGGAGATAATTCTTCCCACTTTTAGAAAAAAATGATCTCTCCCTCAGAAAGTCCGCTCGAGAAGCCTAGTCTCCTACACTCGTAAGTTGTCTCAAGTTCTTACTTTAGGATATAATTTCCTTCTTCTGTTGTTTTTTCTTCTTTTTCTTCCTTTCGTTTCTTGGGATGGGTAGATTTGCTAGCCTAGTGGATACCCCTGAGAATAAAGAAGCCTTTAAGGCCAAACACAATGTCCTAACTAGGGTTAAGATAGAACATTATCACCTAGGGCAATGGTACACTAAGAGGCCAACATGGGCTGTGGTTATCCCTATAATTGCCTTTATAGAAGGTGGGATGACAATCCCTATCGGCAGGGTAGTTAGGGATTTCCTAATCCTTTATAGGCAAACCCTACCCAGTGCTTCTTAAACCTCTTTTGGATACTAGGTAGTGCAGATAGTTTAAATGAAAAGATGGGTGTTAACCTATCTCATCATGATGTCAATTGGGTGTATAGATGTCAAAAAAGCAAGAAAATGGGTTATTACCTTAAGATTAGGGTTCTTGTAGTTAGGCTAATCTCCTATCTTCCCGAGACCAACAAAGGCATGGACGAGGATTTCTTGATCGTTTCAGGAGACTCGCATGATAGGTTACCCCAAGTGTGGTGATTGTAGGCTCGAGAAGTTAGCTACCCCTTAGCTAACAGAGAACCCCTTTCCCTTATTTTTTACTTCCTTTTTTTTTTTTTTTTTACAAGCCTATATGCCCAACTCTAATTTTTCCTTCTTAAACTTCTTGCAGATAAACACTTCACTGCCAAGAACTGAAATTTGGTGAGTTTCAAGGTTTAACAGGACCATAAAGTCTGAGATCTTCCTCCACAAGGATGGTTAGCTCTGAGCCGCCCACGTAATCCTCTCTTACACTCCTATATCCACCCATTTTCAATCCCCGAAGCACGTGATAAAGGCCAAAGATCCTTGGCCAGCAAGGATAGATGTTGCTGTTGAGGGGTTTCTTACTGGTCCTCCACTTAAAGGGACTCAAGTGGTTGAGTTTACTACCTAGCAGATCTTTGAGCTCATCCAAGCTGAGGAGAAGCCTATAACCGTCGAGGAAGAACAAGAGGAGACAACATTGTTGATGTCTCGCAGTAGTTCGACCACCCATTATGGCGACACTCGCGTGCGCCTGCGGAGTTGTAGGCCCGGGAGCTCGGGTGTTGTGAAGAAGGGTTTACCTTTGGTGTGTGACAGGAAAATGAGTCAATTTTAAGGGAGTTACCAAAGGTAAGTGAAGTTGCCACCAATCATTGGGTTTTTCTAAGGTGTGATTGGTCACCTGAATTTATTTGATTTTATTACCAATCTTAGGCTGAGAAAAAGGTTGTTTTTCCTAATCTAATGTGGATAAATAAAAAAATCTTGCTTCTTGAGTTTGGAAGTCTGGTTACAAGTGGGGAAGGTGTTAGGCACATCACAACGCTTGTCCAAGGACAGTTCTTTGTTTTAGTAAAATCTTAATCTAAGGACATTGGCAGTTAAAAATCATGCTGTTGGGATGGGGCTTTAAACAAATTGGGCTTTGAGGTTTGGTTTTGGAAAGGGTGTGGTCTTGATTGATACTTTGCTAGTGTGTTTGGAATCGGTGCCAAATTTCCATGAAGAAAATTCGGCAACGCTTCGTCTCAGGTGCGTCATAGCACACAAAATGCTATTCTCACCAAGCCTTTGTTGTAAGAATATGGCAATAGAGGTGCCCCATTTTCATGACGAAAATCCGGCAGAGTTTCGCATTTGGTACGCTATGGCACACCGACAGGGTTTCATGCTCGTGCTAGGACGAGCCAGAGCTCCTCAAAGCATCAACCATATTGATGCATGTCACATACACGGGGAAACCGATGTCACTTGGTGACATGGATCGGGATGATCACATTATGATGATCATGCACACAATGTGGCATGAATATGCACTTACAACAATTGCCTTGAGCATATACCCACACTACAAGGTCAAGAGCACTTGTGACTAAAGAGGGTCGCTCACATAGACACGAGAGTCCATCATACAAAGTACACAATCACCCACACACGCAGGCATATATATATATATACACATACATACATCATGCACAATACTATCACACAAAGCGGGAAATTAAAGTAGACATTGCCAACGTCCCAAGGGTATGGCCCAGTATGGTACAGGAAATGTAAATCAGACATTGTCATGACCAAGAATACGGCCCAAGCAAAGTGTAGGAAAGATAAAAGGTACATGGAGAGGAAACTAATACATGATTCTAGGAAAAAGGCTAAGAGAGAGGGAGAGAGAAAAACACTCGGGGAGGCTAGGCCTCTTAATTTATTAAGCATTGGCCTTTTTGGGCTTGTGTCTTCTTGCTTGCATCCTTGACCTTTTTACTCATGCCTAGGAAGTTGTGCCATTGCTCTATGCATGTACATGTAACAAACAAAGAAAGCAGCCAATAGGCAAGTGAAGGGATAACAAAGAAGGGTAACGAAAGCGTACAAAGAGACATACTAACATGGAGAGCCAAACGGGGGCAAACAGGCATGTTAAGCACATGAAGAGGCAAACAAGCATGTTATTAAACGGAGGATAAATGTAGGTTTGGATCTGGTGTCCATAGTTCCATTAGATTGGAGTATGGACGACACATGTGCCATCAAGTAAAATTCCTAAAAGGAACTCAGGATCTCATGTATCAAAGAAGGGTGTGAACCCGTACGAGATAGTAGGTATTAGGCTTGATGACATAAGCAAGCAAGGACTCATGCATGAACATGTAGGTAAGCATGCAAAGATGCAAAGAAGCAAAGAGAGCCAAACGGGTGGTACAAAGCAAGCAAGACAATTATAACATAACACAGAGCAGAGAAAGGGTATGCATCAAGCAAACCGAAATCATGGGGATGTGTTCTCACAAATGATTACAGCCAAACAAGCCACAAGCGGGACGAGCGCAACCACACATAAGCAAGAAGCCCTAAAGACCAACAAGCATAGGTCCACGAAGGGCAACAAGCATTTCAAAACCTAGATCTAGGCAGACAAACATGGATATAAAGCATAAATGCAAGCAAGCATACACATGCATAAAGGAAATGATCCAAACCCTTTGATATAGGCCTAGGTGTATGGATGTGGGCCTAGATCACAAGATCTAGATCTATACCCTACCTAAAGGGCCAAAACATAAGAAAAAGGTACATCAAGAGACAAAAAGGCTATGAAAGCACATGCATAGAATCCAACATGTAGATCTAGACACATAATGGAGCACACAAAGATATAGATCTAAGTACAAACATGGCAAAGAGCACATAAACATGGCAAAAAGCACCTAGGCATAAACATGGCAAAAAGCACCTAGGCATATAGATCTAAGCACAAACATAGTATCCAGACATATCCTAACTTAAGAAGGCTAGACCAACATCATCAAAGTAATAAAACATGTTAGAAAGCAAGATAAAGAAAAGATATACTACGGAAAGCAATAAAACATGTTATAAAGCAAGATAAACAAATGGTGTAGATTGTAGATAAAAAGCTACATCTACACCCTCAAAACCTTAAATCCAAGGTCCTAAGACCAAGGAGGGGAAAAAGAGTGCAAGAACACTACCTCTTGATTGTTGAGAAAAGAGAGAAATCAAAAGTTTTTTTTTTATGTGTTTAGGAGAGAATTTGGAGAGGAAAAGAGAGAAGATTTTGCCTAGAAAATGCTCCAAAAATTCCCAGAACTGTTTTTTTTTTTTTTTTTTAAATTTTTTATTTGAGGGGGGTTTGGGGGTCTAAATAGCTGAAAATCAACCTTTCGGCTTCCGATGGCCACTAACCACTTAATGGCTACCGAGTTTGATGCTGATATTAGCAATCTCGGCTTCTACCCTGGTTCGACTTTGGATGCATATTTGAAAGTCTTCCCGAACTAGGATTAAGTTGATCGTGGTGTTCCTAGAAAGATATGGATGTCTAGTTTCCAGAACACTAAAGATATTATAATACCGACGATCGGATCAAAAGTAAAGGCCTCAGGAAGTGAGCTGATGCGCTTTGCATAGATTTCAGGATATCTCAACTATTTTAACTCTGATTTCGACCCATAAATAGTCATTGGAAAATGAATTCAATATCTTTGCAATGAAGCTAGTCTTAACCCATTTCAACGTCAGATCAAAATTAGGGTTTTTAGGGCCCTAATGAGTCAACTTCAGGTCAAACTTGGTCAAAGTTGACAAAAATCATTGAGTAGCTCGAGTTTGATGTAGAAACATGAAAATGTTGTTTTGGAATGATTTTGACCAACTTTGACTTTTGGCCAACTTAGGGTTGACTAGGGGCATTTTGGTCAATTTGACTTAAAATAGCACTTCGAGTGCTCTAATGCCTGAATGGGTTGCACCATGTCAATCTAGATATTTTTGCAGCCCCATGGAGAAAAGTTAATATTTTTGGAATTTTTGGGGTTTGGTATGCAAATCAAGGGTGGACAAAATACAGTATCCATAAGCATGAAAGCCCTCCTTTGTTGACCTTGAAGAGGACTTCGAAGTTTTCAACCATCCTGACCTAATCAAGAATTCTAAGGCCAGCTTTAGACCTCGAGCAATAGTGCAAGTTAGCACCAACCATGGGATCATTGACATGGTTATTCAAAAGAAGACTCCTAATTTGCTGCTTTGTTGGAATCCTACGTCGGGGTTACCACACCTGAAGTCTCGGTAGATCCAAGGCCTCCCACCCTTATTCTAGCTCGGTCTTCTCCTATTGAGCCCAGAGAGAAGAAGAGAAAGAGAGAAAAAAGGCCAGGAAAAGAGATTTCAGAAGAGGAGGAGATTCCATCCCAGGTGGGGCAAGAGCCTTCCAAGGGGTCCAAGATCATTAAGGCCTAACAAAAGAAGAGTGCCATTGAGGGCATGGGCTTTGATGTTATTGCTGACTAGTGACCAAGAATTCCTACCTGGAACCCTGCACTGATACTTGATGGGGCCCCCTCTTCCCTCTGACTCCTCCATAAGAGATTTTTAGTAGGGAAGGGCTGGCTAAGTGGCCGACTCGGTTGAGCAGGCGTTGCTCCTTTCCCGGGATATGGCGAAGCTAAGGAACCTAAAGAATCACGAAGTGTTCCTCTCCTTAAAAAGGGACTTGGCCTTGGTAAGCTTTCAAAACCCCTAACCCTTGAGCCTTTATTTCTTTTACTTATTATACTAGAAAAATGCCCATACATCCCTTGAACTTTGAAGTAGTGGCTAAAACACCTCCTGAACTTTCATTTTAGCCGATTTACTCCTTAAAATTTAGATAACTGCCAAATCAATTCTTCAGTTGATCTCAGTTAAAACACTAATAGAAAGCTCACAGGGTATCTCACGTGAACTTAAAAATACCAAATACAAAGGCTGAACCAGTTGAGAAACTCAGAAACCTTTGGCTCAGTTGAGAGAGAGGGAGTGAGTGAGACGATCAGACTAGAACTACTATCGCTGGAGTTCTTATCCCTGTCTTGGTCTCGCCCTTTATGTTCCTACAGCTCCCTGTCGTAGAGCAGTTGAGAGCCGCCATTGTTACTGCCATTATCTTGCTGCTAGTTTTTTTTTTTCTGCTATGTTTTTCAAATCCTCCATGTGCCAATGCTCTATTGGAATGTCATGGGTTTGTAATTTATCTCATTGAAAGGGATAAATTCATTGCTTTTAAATGTGTCATTCAACTATTTGATGAAATGTCTGAAAGAGATATGGCCAATGCTCTAATGGGATTTGGATGTTTGGTAGGATTTTAAATTGGTTTTCAATTTTTTAATGATAATTTAAGTTTATTTTGATGCATTTTTACTAACTTTTGCGGGTTAAAAACGTCATTATAATTTTCAACGCCTCCAATGGTGCTTTCCATTTATGAACACTTGTGGTACTGTATGCCTCCCAACAATCTCACTCTAGGCATCCTGAATGGTTGAGTCATCGTCTACAAGATACAAAAGGTCCTTCATTATTATCCTTTTTATACCAACATTTTGATCAGTAAGGCATTTGTACACATACCTCTCTCATCAAGTTTAACAGCATTTGTACACATACCTTATTCAATTGCTTTGATTTATACATTGAGCTTAAAAATGTAAAAAGCACTAAACACGTGTCTCCAAATAAGGGAAGAAAGTCTCAACCAAAAAATGAATGTTTCCCAATGTACAATGAATTGAAATATAATAATTGTTTACAAGTAGTATATTGTTTCCAAAAAAAAAAATAACACCCAATAAATCAATCATTACATTTTTTATTTTTCCAACAATATTAAAAAACAAAAGTATACTAGCCCATTACTATCCTTAATTTATTTTCTATCCAAGTATGATCATTTCTAAAGAATGCCAAATATTTCTTGGCCAACCACCTTGAAGAAATCTTACTATTCTTATGATCCTTTAGTGCCTCCTTGAAGACTACATGTGATGCAAATTTGAGTCTGTGTGTTAGCTGCACATTCTTCATGCCATTGTGTTGGTTTGTTGCATATTCTTATTGATGCCACCACAGTTGCTGAACCAATCCAACTGATCTTGACTGCATTTCACTTGATAAATCCTTTGCAAACTTCAAGTACCTATTATAAGAATATAAGGCTTTGGCAAGGCAGCTCAACAGGACAATATTTAGTGTATCAAAAGACTACAACAAAGCTACAGGAGAACTGGCTAAAGATGCAACAATATCAAAGACAGTAGGAGCTTAGATAGAGAATATCCCTCCTTGTATCACCAAATATATATTCATGAATGTAAAAACTTCAAAGAAAAAAAAAAAGAATGTAAAAACTTTTTCACAATTTCAATACCATTCTACCATTTGAAAGAAAAGGGGGACCGAGCTGTTTAAGTCATGAAAGAATGCATGAAAAATGAAATTACATGTACATTAAAATAACACCTTCGTTTTGAAGGGATGGGATACATTTGCATTTGAGATCATATTATTCATACATACATCACCCGTTATACTGTAAATCCCCACTTTTCTCATTCAACTCCCAAAGAGCAACTGTGGTGGCATCAATTGGCCATATCTCTTTTAGACATTTCATCAAATAGTTGTATAACACATTTAAAAGCAATGAATTTTTGCATACATGCTCACTAGTCACTAGAGCACTGGCCACAACAATGAGATAAATTGCAAACCTATGACATTCCAATAGAGACTCGCACATGGTGGATTTGAAAAACATAGCAGGAAAAAAAACCAGTACCAAGACAAAAGCAGTAACAATGGTGGCTCTCAACTAATTTGCAGGACCACAGTGCGCTGTAGGGATGTAAATGGCGAGACCAAGACAGGGAAAAGAACTTCGGTGATGGTAGTCTAGTCTAATCGTCTCACTCACTCCCTCTCTCTCAACTAAGCCAAAGGTTTTTGAGTTTCTCAGCTAGTTCAGCCTTTGTATTTGGTATTTTTTAAGTTCACGTGAGATACCATGTGAGCCTTTTGTTAGTGTTTTAACTGGGACCAACAGAATTTTTTTTTTTTTGACATAGATTTGGTAGTTACGTGAAATTAAAGGAGTGAATTGGCCAAAATGAAAGTTCAAGGTGTCTTGGTCATTACTTCAAAGTTCAGGGGGTGTATAAGAATT
Source organism: Castanea sativa (assembly GCF_040712315.1). NCBI lineage: Eukaryota > Viridiplantae > Streptophyta > Magnoliopsida > Fagales > Fagaceae > Castanea > Castanea sativa. The sequence goes on from NC_134013.1 coordinate 41,097,224, forward strand.
TTTTCCTACTATATATACTAGTCGCTAACCCGTGCAATGCATGGGAAAGTATGATAAAAACTATTTAAAATTTCACTTTGCTTAAAGTTATGATCACTTAAAAAAAGAAAAAGAAAATATACTTAAGAAATTACTAGTACTATCAAAGCAAACCTTTTGTTTCTTTCAATCTTATAAGCTTGCAAATACTTTAATTAATTGCTTACTAATAAAGAAAATATATATGGTAAGACCATGGACCTTATCCACCCACCCTAAAAGTTCTTACATAGAAATCTCCCAAAAATGGATAAAATGTAGGGAACACTCAAAATTTATAAAGCAACAGATGAACTATATCAATGAATATACCAACATAGTATCACATTTAACGTACCAAGTCTCAAGTGTAGCAAGTTCATCATTGGTTGTTCAATCAAATTACCATTTGTCTTTCTTGGATATTTATTAGAAATAAAAAATAAAATCAATCTTAAAATTTGTAGACAATAACGTTTTTATTCTACATCAAATTAAAAATGACAAATAAGAAGTATAATAAAGAATGTTTACATAAGTAGTCATCTTTGGCCATGGTCCTTCAACAATTGCCTAGGAAGCAACTGCAACTTCTCAATTTATGTCTTTAGCATCCGCTTCAATAACATTTTATTTTGCTATGTACCTTCAACAACATGGGCATCACATCCCTGCCCTGGGATCCAATGTCGCAATTTTTTTGCCCAAGGTCAAATGTAGTCATAGCATAACTTGCAATAGTCAATTAGTTTTGAATGCTAGGTGTACCTTCCATTCATCCATATAGGAGGAATTTCCATTTGAGTAAGAATTTTTTTTGGATTGAGAAAATGATATATATCTGTCAAAACTGAAAATCCAACGAAAAATAAAAAACTAAATTGCTGGTCTTCCAGTGAGAGTAAGAATGAGAAAAGAAGGTACCCATATATATTGGAGGTGACAATTGGGCAGGCCTTGAAATTGCTTCATTTCATAGTGTCAGCATTAAGCTCAGGGATCCAAAACCACAAACACAATCAAAATTGACAGTAAAATTGGTCTTCCAAATTAGAACCCAACAAATAAACATAAAGCTATGAACTGCAGAATTATAAAACAGAGAGGTATGAGTTACAGACAATTATGGGGTGAACAAAAGCATAATTAGAATAAACATTATATATTAGAACAAAAGGCATAATTAGAATAAATATAACAGCCCATCCTTATGTGCTTTTGTTTCTTAAGCATAATTAGAATATACATAACAGCCCATTGTATGATTTCTTTCATTTTGGTTAGCAATAGCTGGTTGCTCCCTTAAACAAATACAAATCCATCTTATAATTATTTGTGCATAAGACAAAATTCTATACATACAAATAAAAAATTGATGCTCTTCTCAACTATATCATAAAATTGCTCATCACAAGTTCAAGTATGCAATTTTAAGATTTAATGGAACTCACTGCAACATAATATAGGCTAAATCTTGTTTCTTCGTTGCCATAGTACCCATGATAGCATCGTAGTGAGTTCGCATGTTTTTTGGTCCCTATCCCAAGCCCAATCCATGAGTTCAGCGAAAGAAGGCTAGCTGTTGAATACACATTCCATCATGTCATGCTGCCAGACCGACTGAATTTTGGAACACCCCAGATGACAGGAAGAGCATCTTCCACCTCGATCCCACAGAATCAGCTACACCTACAACCTTCTGCATTAAAAAAGCTGAGCAAGTTGGCTACAATCCATTCATAGTCCTCAAAACAATTTGGGTGCAAGTTACCGCTACCTTGGTTGGGATTTCAAACAGTGTTATTTGGTAAGTTTCAATTTTGAGTGAGACTTTTTGTCAAACATGTTACATGTGTTGTACATGTTCTAAATGGGAATGAAAAGAATATTTTACAGCATGAATGCACCCAAAAAAAATGCCACACTACCATTCAACATTGACAGAAGTTAGGAAAAAACTTCAAAAATGATCTATAACGAAAATTGAATTGGTTTCAAATTTCACTATACCATTTAGCTTGGGTTGACCATGCAATATCTCGCTAAAAAGAAAAATCCATTTGCTTTCCAAAAGCAATTAAACGTCTTCCAAAAACAATGGTGGAAAAAAAAGGGGGCTAGCCTTTTCAAATTACACAATATCATATACAACACATTTAATCAAACAATTAATAGGAACATAAATCTATAATATGAAGGGAAAATTATTCGGTACTCCTAGAGTACTATAAATGCGTACTCCCCACTCTTACTGATAGGATTAATGCCCTTAAATCCTATTGTATGATACTATGTATGATATTATGTATGACATGATGTATGACTTAATATGTGATTGATAAATTTGTTTTATTATTATTATTTAAAATAATGGTAACATGAATATGGGACATTATCATATAGTCAATGAGATGCATATTATGTGATTTATGTAATTTAGTCATAGAAGATATAAGTCATAAGTTCTTTGTAAACTCAGAATTTTAGTTTGTAGTCGGTGATGAAATTAGGCATTTCATCTGTGAAGACTATAACGTATCAACTAAGATGATTTGTTTTGATTATGGAAATGAAGATTTCTAATTGATATGTTGATATGTTTTAAGAGTTAAGACATATTGAACTGGACCGCTGTGAGATTTATTATTCTCCGAACAACTGTCAAATGAATAATAAACTCACGACTTCTATTTACATGAACTCTTAATTCTGAGAGAATAATGGACCTGATTATAAAATGTAGGTTGCTTTGATATATCAAGAGTGAGATCTAAAGTTACGGTCAAAACCACATTTAGTGTTGATGGAAAATTTATTCTCAAGATAAAATTCATAGTCTCTTAATGGAGATATAAAATATTTCATTGAGATAAGTTTAATGGGTTCAGTTATTCAGAGAGTTAAGCCTAACCACTTTGATAAGAAGTTACTAAAGTATATATTTATGAAATTGGATTTCAAAAATATATGTTGAATAATTTTAAAAGATTAAACCGGGTACTCAAGGATAAGATGTAGTAATTTACAAAGTAGCAATCTACATTCATGACTTTGTATTACTACGAATATTTTATGAAGGGGTTACATGTATAATAAAGTCTTGAGATATAATTTATAAATAAGGCTTAGAGTGCAATTATATTTATATAGTGGTATTAAATATAATTAATGGTAACTTTGGACTTGTCAAGAGTTGACAGAAAAGCCCAAGGCTCATTGGAGCTAGTGTCTTATTGGTCCCACTCCAAGCCACACACTTAAGCCCAATTGGAAAGGCCCAAAAGACCAGCCCAATTAGATAATCAGTTAGATATAAAGAGAGAAACATACAAAATTTTCTGTAGAGGTAGAGAGAGAAAACATTAAGAACACTATTGTGAAGTGGTGTAAAGAAATGTTAGACACTTTCACATTCTTCTTTTGGAACTGATTGAGAGACCACACATCTTGGGTGTAAAGTGAAATTGGAGTGAAGATTAAAAGTGTTCCTAAGTACTTCAATCTTTGGTTTTGAATTTCACCGCACCAAGGTACGCTCTCTTGTTCTAAAATTTTGAAATTTACATAACACATGTTATTAATTGCGAATGAAGTAGATCCATTAATTTTCCGCTGCGTATATGCATATTTCCATCACTTACATGAATGGTGGTTCTCACCATGAATTTAATTAGTGGGACGCACCATTCATGTGAGAAGAGGAAAAACGCATTTATGGTACTTCAGGAGTACACAATAATTTCCCAATATTAAGAGGAAAGAAAACCTTGAATTTGTTGTGCGACCGCTGGTCATTGGAGAACTCCCGTGAAGAAATTAGATGAATCCCATCTTGTAGTTTCTGAATTGTTCAAAATGGTTATTCAAATATCTATTTCTATCACCAACAAAGCCCATCATCAGAATTCTTCTACCTACCTAAATAAATAAATAAATAAAGCAATAGAAATTCTATTTGTTTCAAAGTTTTTTACTTTGCCTCTATAGTATTGATCAAAATTAAATCGTTTTTTTATCACAGCAAAAACAATTAGAAAATACCCAAAACAAATCAAAGAAAAACTGACATCCTTACATAGATAAACAGTGTTCACGCCATTGTCTCTGTAATTGGGTCAAAGCAAAACAAATGCTTGAGATATATTATAATATCACAGATTAGAGAGGGTTTTGACTAAATAGTTAAATTATTGGAGAGGTTTGTAATCTTTAAGAGTCCTAAGGAATATAAGGAAGGTAGGGGTTGCAGTCTTAGATTAGAGAGGGTTTTGACTAAATAGTTAAAGTATTGGAGAGGTTTGTAATCTTTAAGAGTCATAAGGAATATAAGGAAGATAGGGGTTGCAGTCTTGTAGTTTAAGGTCTGATGTGATGGTCATGATAGTGATGTAGGGAAGAAAGGGGTTGCAAATTTAGGAATAGAAGGGAGAGATCGAAGGTTCAACATAAAAGAACAGAATCTAACCTTTGAAGTTGCTGTGGACTTTTCTTGTCGTAATAAGAGAAGGAATTGCTTGCCTCCTGAGTAATTCATAATGCAAATCCGCAAAGAGAAGGAATTAGTTCCTAAATAATTCTTATTGCAAATATTACTAAACAATCTAAACTTGTAGTGGGATTTGTTTCAAGGTTGTCGTAGGAAGTAGGAAATAGGAAATAAGGCATATAGAGAGGCAGAGAAGGTAGAAGAAAAAAAGGATGAAGAATGAATAAGACCTGTTTGGTGAGTGAGTTCTAACTCACATTTTCACATTTTAAATAACATTAAAAATATTTCCACACACTTTTTCATTCACACATATATCAAAAACACTTAAACAATATAACTCAAACTCGTCTCCCAAACACCTCCTAAATAACTTAAACAAAACGTGTAAAATTAGTAACTACCCAGTGGAACGGTGCAACTGAACACCAATAGTAGTAAAAATAGTACTCAAACGGTTTGCTTAGACAGCCAAATGAATAGACACATTTTTTTTTTTTGTGTGTTTTTAAATGTAGAGGTGGCACAAATTTATGTAGCCACATGGCATAATAAAAAGAGGTTAACAAAAAGTCAAAATTTTCAACTATTAGTTATTATATATATTTAACCACATAATTTCCTCTGAGAAGTCTGAGGTAACTCTCCTCTCCTCTCCTCTCCTCTCATTTTTTTTTAAATTTTTATTTTAAATAGGCCATTCAGGCGTCTCATGTCGCCGAGGAATGAGTGGATCGTGCCTTGGCCAAATCTAAAGAAGAGGAATCCCGTTTGTTTGCTGTAACCAAGGCTCAGGCCTTGGCCGAGAAGAAAACCAAAGAAACCCTCACCAAGCTAGCCGAAACTGAGAGGGTAAGGAGGAGCGATGAAGTAGCAATGGTTGGCGTTGAAAGGCAGTTGAGGAGCAGTGCAACCATCTTCGGAAAGTTGAGGAGCAACTGGTTCTCGCTTGGGAGAAGATTGAGATCTAAAGGAAAGAACTAGAGGGAAAAAAGGAGGAGGTAACGAAGGCTGAAAAGGCTGCTTATGAGCTGGGGCAAAAAGAGACTGAGGAAGGCCTTAAGTCCCAAATCAAGGAGGTATGCCATGGGTTTTGCCTTTAGGTATGGGCTGAGGCTCCAAATGTTGCTGGAGTAGACTCTTCTTTGGAGATAAGGAACCCAGAGAGGATCATCTTCTTCAGGTTTGGCCAGCTTCTCTGCTCTCGAGACAAGCTCTGCTATCCTGACTTCTCAGCCTTCAAATGAAGGTGAGAAGAGGGGCGAAGCAGCTAAATAGAGGTTAGAATAGAAAAAATGACCATAAGAGGAGTCGAACCTAAGGCAGATGACTCGAGGAATCGAACGTAGCCGAGTTTTTGTTTAACGCAGGTTTTTTTTTTTTATTAATTTTTTTTATAGAAGTTAATTTACCTAAGGCAGGTGACCCGAGAAGTCGAACCTAGTTGAGGCTCTGTTTAACCCTTAGCCTTTTTTATTTTATTTTTTTATGAGTTAATTTACCTAAGGCAGGTGACCTAAGGAATCAAACTTAGCCGAGGTTCTTTTTAACTCTTAGCCTTTTTTATTTTTTATTTTTATTTTTTTATAAGAGTTAATTTACCCAAGGTAAGTGACCCAAGGTAAGTGACCCAAGGAGTCGAACCTAGCTGAGGTTCTGTTTAACCCTTAGCTTTATTTTATTTTATTTATATAAGAGTTAATTTACCCAAAGCAGGTGACCCGAGGAGTCAAACCTAGCTAAGGTTATGTATAACCTTTAGTGCTAACGAGTTTAATAACATCAAGGTATTGGTATGAACAAAACTTTTAAGAAAAAGAGACAAGATATGAATAACATCAGTATTTCTCATTAATAATAATATCTTCGTAGGTTATTTACATTCCATGGCAGAGGTATTGGGATTTCATTTAGGTCCTCTAAGCGATAAGCCCCAACTCTTGCCATTGATGTGACATGATAGGGGTCTGGCTATCCCAACTTGATGCCATTAGATTCTTCACCATTATAATCCTTGGTAGGCTTTCTCCTATTGAAGTGGCAAGGGTTGCTAATGAATCAGCATGGGTATTTTTGATCCTAGGCCTAAACTCTCCTCTCACCTACCCCACAATGAGCCTTGAATCATAGAACACTTCAACTGCTTTTCCCCCGAGATTTTTGACAGCATTTAGGCTTGCTAGGAGAGCCTCATATTCTACCTCGTTGTTCATGGTTGAGAAGCTTAACCTTAAGGATTTCTCAATAGTAACATGCTTTGGAGAAGTTATAACTATTCCACCCCTGAACCCTTCTAGTTAGCAGCCTCATCCACGTACAATTCCTAATGTGGTAGAGGTGACACTATAACAACCATAATCCATTTTTCGAGCATACCTCCCTCTTTGGTACCCCAATTCTCTGCTCCCTTAGTGAATTCAACTACCAGGTCAGCTAGAACTTGCCCCTTTATGGTCGTCCCTAGTAGATACCTGATATCTAATGCTCCCAATATAGTTCCCCACTTTGCCACTCTCCTGGTGTAGTCCGACTTTTGGAGTAGCGCCTGTAAGGGAAGTTGGGTGACGACTACGATTGTATACACCTAGAAGTAATGGGGAAGCTTTTTAATGGCATGTATAATGGCCAAGATGGCCCTTTCTAAGGGCAGGTATCAAATCTTTGCCTCTTAGAGGGACTTGCTTAAGTAATAGACAAGTTGTTGTACCCCCTCTTCCGCTCGAACAAGAACTAGGATCGCTGCATGTGTCGTGATTGCTATATAGGCATACAAGACCTCTTCTCTTTCAAGCCTGGATAAAATTGGTGGATGAGCTAAATAGTTCTCCAATTCCTTAAAAGCCTTGTCGCACTCCTTGGACCAAGCAAAGTCCTTCCATTTGTGAAGCAGCTGGAAGAATGGTCTACATCAATTAGCCAAACGAGATATAAATCTATTTAAAGCCGCTGTCATTTTGGTCAAGCACTGCACCTCCTTTGGGTTTTGAGGTGAATGCAGATTATGAATAACTCTGATCTGACAGGGTTAGCCTCTTTTCCTCAGTGGGTGATCATATATCCCAAGAATTTTTCAGATCTCATGTTGAAAGAGCATTTAGAGGCATTTAAGCGTAGCTTGTGCTTCCTTAGGATTGAGAAGATTTTATCCAAATCCCCCAAATGGGATACGTGCCTGTTCTTCACCACCATATCATTTATGTAGGCCTCCATGTTCTTACCTACCTGAGCTTCAAACATCCTTGTCACCATTTTTTGATAGGTGGAGCCAGCGTTTTTCAAGCCAAATGACATTACTTGATAATGGTAGTTCTCGGTCGAGGTGAGGAATGCTGTCTTTTCTTGATTTAGCAATGCTAATGGAATTTGGTAGCAGCCTTAAAAAGTGTCTAGGAAAATCATCTAAGGATGGCCAAAGGTTGCATCAACAAATTGATCAATTATGGGGATTGAAAATGGATCTTTGGGGCAGGCCTTATTTAGGTCGGTGAAATCCACGCACACCCTTCATTTGCTTGATTTCTTCTTGACTACCACAGTGTTGGCTAGCCAATTAGGATAGGAAACCTCTTTGATGGCCCTATCCTGCTAGAGCTTGTTAACCTCCTTTCTTACTGCTTCAACATGCTCCTTAGAGGATCGCTGAGGTTGATGCCTCCTCAGCATTGCAGCTGGGTGGTGATGGCATATAAACTCTAGATCTACTCCTAAGGCCTCATATGTGCTCCAAGAAAAAACATCCAAGTTATTCCTTAGGAAGATCAAAAATTCCTCCTTCTCGGCTAGTGGTAGCTGTGTTCCTACCTGGAAATACTTTTCATTGTCGACCCTAAGGATGACTTTCTCTAACTCTTCATATTGCACACTAGTTCCTGCCATTTCATCTAAAGCCCCTGATGCTCCAACTACTGGTTGTTATGAAGCGAGGCCTGGACTAGGAGGGTTTACTTGCCGGGCTTGGTGCCTTACAACAGCCACCATACATTGCCTCACCATGGTTTGACATCCCAACAGCTCCTTAACACGCTCCTTGGTTAGGTACTTCACTTTCATGTGTAGAGTGGAGGATATTTCCCCAATTTCGTGGGGCCATGGCCTCGCCAAAATTACAGTGTAGGGTGAATAGGCATCAAATACGATGAAGTCTACCTCAACTAATTCATTCCCTGTTTGTACTGCCAATATAATAATTCCTTTTGGGATTACAGTTTTTCTGTCAAATCCAACCAAGGGGATATCATACCTACGGGTATCTTCAGGTTTCAATCCTAACCCCTTGTACAAATCTAGTTGCATGATCTCAGCCTCACTTCCCTAGTCTACCATTACTCTTTTCACATCAAACCCTCTTATTCGAAGAGTGACCACAAGAGTGTCATCGTGGGGCTAGAAAGTGCCTACCTTATCGGCCTCAGAGAATTGGCTCCTTTTAAGTCCTAGTATGGTTGGACTCTCTGCCCTCTTCTTTTACCCCCAACCGCGATGAATTGGTCATTACCCTAGACAAGGGACTAGCCTCCTTTTTTGGAGCAGAAAAGATAACGTTGATGGTGTTAGGATTTGTGCCATAAAATCCAATTTATTGGCATGTTATAAATAATTAAAATTTTTAATTATATGAGACTATTTATAAATGAACTAATGGGACATTATCATAGTCCTTGAGATGCATTGTATGTGATTTATGTGATTTAGTTACAGATAATATAAATCACAAGTTCCTTGTAAACTCAAAATATAGTTCGTAGTTGGTGATGAAATTGGGTGTTTCTTCTGTGAAGACTATAACACATCAACTAAGATGGTTTGTCTTGATCATGGAAATGGAGACTTCTAGTTGATATGTTGATATGTCTTAAGTGTGTAAGATATATTGAACTAAACTGCTGTGAGATTAATTATTCAATTAACAACTGTCACATGAATAATTAATCTCACGACTTCTAATTTCATAGACTCTCAATCCTGAGAAGATAGTGAATCTGATCATGAAATGTAGGTTATTTTGATATATCAGGAGTGAGATATAGTTTAACGGTTAAAATCTCAGTATGTTGGACAACCACACGTAGTGTTGAGGGAACGCATATTCTCAAGCTAGAATCTATAATCTCTTTCTATAGAGACACGAAATATCCCCTTGAAATAAGTTTAATGGGAACTGGTTATTCATGGCCGACCACTTTAGTAAGAGTTACTAAAGTTTATATTTTATGAAATTAGATTTCATAAATATGAATAACTAGAAGATTAAATCGAGTACTCAAGGAATAAAATAATTTTTTACAACGTGACAGTTCATTATGACTTTATTCACTATGGATATTTCATGGAGGAGTCAAATGATATCATATTAGAGTTTTGGGATATAATTTATTAATAAGGCCTAGAGTGCAATTATATTTCCATAGTGGTACTTGTTATATAATAAATGGTAAATTTGGGTTTGTCAAGAGTTGACAGATAAGTCTGTGGCCTATTGGAGCTAGAGTCTTATTAGTCCCTTTGGTCTCATCCCAAGCCACACACTTAGGCCCAATTGGGCTGACCCAAAAGGCTAACCCAATTAGATAATAAGTTTTTATTTAATAAGAGTTATTAAATAAAGTAACCGCTAAGGGCAATTAATGTGTATGTATGATTAAAAGAAGAGAAAATAGTTTTTCTCTACAGAATCTTGGAAATACACTTCTCCAAAGGAAAATCAACATACATAAGAACTGATTGAGAGACTACTCATCTTGGGCACCATGTGGAATTGGGATGAAGATTGAAGGTATTCTCAAGTTTTGTTTTTGAGTTTCACTGTATCAAGGTACGCTTTTTGTTCTTTGTTCTAGAACTCAAGGTTATATGTTATCTCTCATAAACGAAATAGATCCTTGTGTTGCTTCCGCTATAGGTTTTGTATGAGATGCAAAACCAATTTTTCCTACAGATGATTCCCAAGGGTGGGCATGGTGCCACATTCCATTGGAAACCCGAGCCTAATTGCTCTCCTTGGCTTAAAGTTGGTGTATGAATTGTTTCGACTTCCCTACTTTGACTAGCTGTTCTAAAAAATCCCGCAACGTCCTACAATCCTTTATCGTATGAACTTGTTGATGATATTGGTAGTACAGGTTCTAATTTTGCACAGTGGGGTCCCTTCCTATCTTATTTAGCCACTTGAAGTAAGGCTCATTTTTTATCTTCTCCAATACTCGATATATAAGCTTTTTGAACCCTGAGTTAACCACTTGGGCGCTGCTTTGGAGGGCTTGATTGAAAAAGTCTCTCCTTGGTCAGTTAGGTCCAAATCTGTTTGGCCGAGGGCCTCTTTGCTTGGGTGTGAAGACATTTGCCTTCCTTTTTCCTTGTACCTGATTGTCCTAAAATCTTTTGTACTCATCAATGCAATCCATCAGCTGGTGCTTGTCTCAAGTAGGCTTTATAGTGAGGGACTTCCTTAGATTTGAGTTCATGGGTAGCTACACTTTGAAGGGTTTGACTGCCATGTCCTCAAAGTCCCCGTTAATTTCATTGAAGAGCTCCAAATACCTATCAGAGTATGTTTTCAAGGACTTTCCCTCCCTCATGGCCATAGTGAGCAAAGAATCCAGAGGTCTAGGGACCCTACTACATGCTACAAATTTGGCGCCAAACACTCTGGTAAACTCCTCGTAAGACCCTATCAAGCCCTCTTCAAGTCCATCAAACCACCTCATGAAAGTGGCCGAGACTTGATGGGAAAATCTAACACATGAGGGCCTTATTCCTAGAGTGGATAGCCATCCTCTGATTGAAATGGCTCACGTGTTCCACTGGGTCAGTATTTTCATTATAGATCCTAAAGTTGGTTGGGTAAAGGTGACTACAAACACTTCATTTTGAACCCGGTTAATAAAATTCAATCCCCAGTCCCAATGATGAGCTTCACATGTCTAAAAAAGATAATTGAAGTTAGGGATAATTACATTTTACCCACCTGTGGTTTGCCTCTAATTTGATTTGCCTACCCGTGGTTTCAATTTTGATACTTTATCCACCTGTGATTCCCTCTGTTACTAATCCGTAACCCACCTCTGTTAAAATTAAGGGTAAATAGGTATTTTTGCTCAAGTTTTATGTCTCTCTCCTCCCAAAACAAAAAATAGCACAAAAATCCAAGAGAAATAAGATCAAAAAGTGGTATTTGTCTTTCTCTGCATTCACACAAATCTTGAACATGAAGAACATACCCAAAACAAAAAACCCAAATCAACCTACATGGTCACTGACTTAATGAAACATCTTTGAAAAATCATTAAGCTGTAAGATTAGAACCCAATTTTCATGGAGGGACAAGGAACTGATTCAGCTTTAGTCACCACTCTTCGCCGCTTCCAAACCTTTAGATCAAAATCTCTCAGCTCATCCAAGAAACAGCTCTCAATTTCGGTTTTGGCTTCTCTACAAGCTTTGGTATTCGACTGCAACGGCGTGATCCTCGAGTCTGAGCACTTGCACCGCCAGGCCTACAACAATGCCTTCACTCATTTCAGTGTCCACTGCCCTTCTTCTTCTGATGAATCACAACAGCCTCTCCATTGGGGCATCGATTTCTACAACCAGCTCCAGAATCGCATCAGAGAGATTTGTTCTGGACCTCTGGTCCTTTTACCATGGTGTTAGTTTTTGTTTTTATTAAAATTTAATTTATATTTAGATTTCAAGTTTTGGGTTTTGTAGAGTTAAGCTATAAGATTAGAACCCAATTTTCATGGAGGGACAAGGAATTGATTCGGCTTCAGTGGCGCCTTTTGCCAACTGGAGAAATGATTTTTCGAAGATGTTTCATTGAGTCAGTGATCTTGTGTAGGTTGATTTGGGTTTTTTTTTTGGTATGTTCTTCATGTTCAAGATTTGTGTGAATGGAGATAGAGAAAAATACCACTTTTTGATCTTCTTTCTTTTGCATTTTTATGCTATTTTTTGTTTTGGGAGGAAAGAGACATAAAACATGAGCAAAAATACCTATTTACCCTTAATTTTAACAGAGGTGGGTTACGGATTAGTAACAGAGGGAATCACAGGTGGGTAAAGTGTCAAAATTGAAACCACAGGTAGGCAAGTCAAATTAGAGGCAAACCACAGATGGGTAAAGTATAATTATCCCTTGAAGTTATTTTGATAGTTTGGAAGTAATCACAACTCAAAAGTATTCAAATCGCTTTGAAAACGATGATGAAAAATGACATTTGCTCACTATTTTGACCATAACTTTTGATCTACAAATTGGTTTTGAGTTATGTTTATTTCATTGAAATGTAGACATCCTAAGCTTCAATTTGAACACAAATTTTTCCTAATTTGAATTTTACTGAGTGAGTTATGGCCATTTGAAGTCGGGCCATCTAAGCAATCTAAATTAGGATTTTTTGGGATGCATGCGTACGCATATGTGTACCTATATATGCAGGGCCTTTTCCAGAAGCCTGGAACTTCATTCTTTAGGGCCCAAAGATCCCCTCTCTAATGGGGCTTGGCCCCTAGACCTTTTGGAATGTCCAGAACCCTTTAAATGAGCCTAAAAAGCCCTAGTTTAAACATATAAATACAACATTATGACTCCAAACTTAGACCCTAGCTAGAAAAAGCACCTCTTTGATTTCTAAACCCTATTTTCTCTCTCAAAAACCCTAGGGCAGCAGCCACCATGTTTTTTACATAGATTCAAAACCTTTTTCAAGCACAAAACTAAGGCAGAAACTTGTTCTTAAAGGGACTTTTAAAAACCTTTTGATTTTGAATTGTGATTACCTATGAATTGTTGAATAATTTGATTCCTTTGATTATTACTTGATCTTGTTGTGTGGGCACTGAGGGGTTGGTTAAATATCAATTTAAGTTGTGTTCCATAAGTAAGGTGAGTCTCTCTTCATGGCTCTCCCTTAATTTGGGTTTTATAACTAGTGTTCTTTTTGTTCCTTTTGTTCTTCATGGCTCTCTCTCTTCATGAATATGCATTTGATTTGGTGGTGAGCATGATATGGTTGATTAACATGGTTGAATATACTTGATTAATTCCTTATTGATGTTTCTGTCTTGTGATATATTCGCTGCCCTTGGATATATATATATATATATATATATATGTGTGTGTGTGTGTGTGTGTGTGTGTGTGTGTGTGCGCGCGCGCGCGCGCGCATGCATGTGTGTGTTAAATGAATGGTAGGGTTTTATGCTATGGATGAGTGTGGGACATATGCCATGTTGATTGCTTAGATGTATGCTAGCGTGTGTGTGAGTTTAGTACGCAATGTTGAACATGCCTTTAATGAGATTAAGATATAAGACACAATGAGTGGAAGCTAACCCATGGGTTGGGTAGTCTTGGGTGCTTAACACTTTCCCAAGCCGTACCTAAACTTCGAACCCATACTCCGGTAGTAAGATCAGTCCTTCCACGTAAGGTCGCTATATACATTGTTCCTAAGCCATAAAACTAGATGGCGACTCAATTTTTTCTCCGTCACGGTCCACTCGACTGAGGCATACTCCCCGTTGCACCTATAGTGATCAAGAGATTTGGCGCAGGGACCTGCCCATGGCATCGTTTCCTATATTCTCGGGATGTGGAGTTCTAGCCCTTTTGTAGCAATGTCTTTCTCCCCCCATTGAATGAGAGGATTTTGTAAAAGACTCGCTAGGTGGGCTCCTAGTTCTCTGCTTGTAACTTTACTTTCCTTTCAAGCTAGAGCTTTGACTTGGTGAGGGGGTTCTATTTTCCCTTATGAGTCGTCGGTGTAGATGACATACGTCCAACCTAAGAATAGGCATCTCCTGTTCACGTGAAACTTGACTCATAGGTTGCGAGTGGCTTCTACTGATATGGTCTGAAAGGACAGAAGTGGCCCTTATGTTAGGAAAGAGGGGTATTTTGTGATCCTTTCTACACTTGAAGTTAAAAAATTGATCCCACATAGGGACCCTACAAATTCTTCTCTATCGCCGTGAGCAATAGTTCAACTTCTTCTAGATTTTGCCATTTCTCAATCAACGAAAATTACGAGTAATGATTCAAGGTGATTTTCCCACAGACGTCGTCAATTGTAGGAGGCTAAATCAATGACCCAACCTAAGTTAGATGGGTAGGTATTGTAATGTGGCCCAATACAATTAATTTGTAGAGGTAGGTTACCAAGACCAACATTTTCCAGCCTAACTAGTTGTGTTAGACGATTCAAAGAAGAATATACAATCAAGGAAGAAGCTTCAAGAGGGAAAATAGCGGAAAAAGACAAAGATTGGTATAAATTCTTCCTTTGGTTGGTCCAAGGAGCCTTAACTTATATGATATCACCTTCTCGGTTACAAAGTTCTTGCTTATACTTTATATTTCTCTCTCATTGTCCTCCTCCCCTTCTAGAGGAGTTCCTTTCCCTTATATTACCATGGTTGCATCTCGATCCTTCACTTGGATAGCCACTACTCTTCACTTGGATGCTTGTCCCATCAGGGCATTGCTGGAGGTGGTAGAATATGTTGTAAGCTGTGAGGGCAGTGTTCAGGGGTCATTCTATCATTAATGTGGCCAGTTGAATTGGTGTAGTGTAATGAATGCGGAGGTGATGGGTGCTTTACTTGGAAACTTTCCCCATTCTTTACTTGTACGTCTCTCCTTCCTTACTTAGCTCTCGGCATTTGTGGACTTGATGGTCATTCTCTGGTCTCCCAAAGAATACTTGTCCCTTGGGTTCCTCGGATGTACCGCTTTCCTCAGTTTCTCAAACAGTCTTATCTAGATTGATCCAGACATGTCATGGCATATAGCTGGGATGTATTGCCCCTTGGGCCGGTTCTATTCTATGGTTCTCCCTCTTCAGCTCCTCTTCCACCACATAATCATTTTATAAGTTTAACAAAAAATTGACACAAGTTGTTATTAACATTTATCTAATTACTAAACTATGAACAAATATAACACAACTTATTCATATATAAAAAATGCCAACAAAACACAAAATATAATGGATACACTATCTTTTAATGAATTATTTAACATTAAAAATGTTAAGGACATATTTTATGTAATTGGCTAATCCTTTGACAAAATGCACTTTACTTGTAATTGAGTAGATCTAGGATGGGTTTAAGACTCCAAGAAACATGTTATTCAATTCAAGTGTTAAAGTCATGAAGATTTGAACAAGAAACAAGTGAAGAAGAGCTGCTCATTAAAGCTCGACAGAAAAACTTCTATTGAGATTTAATGTTGAAACTTGACAGAAGTTGTTTTCGTCGAGACTTAAGAAATTAGATATTCTAGATTTGATTTTCGGACCATGCTAAAATATTTGTATAAGGTTTCTATTCTCACAACCCTAGACATATATAATACTTATTTTAAAGGTCGTCACGCAAGCAAATAGTGCCCTAGTTCATTATTCTCTCTGTGGAAGCTATTGCCTCTATACGCCAAGGATTTTGTGACCAAGGAGCTTCCTAATCTTCATTGTTGATGAACTGATGAATTTTGTAGCCAACTTCTTCTTCAAGTTGCTGGAGTTAGTCATGTACTGGGATTCGTGCATCATTGGTTAGTCATGTATTGAGATTCATGCATTGAACGGAAAGATTGTTGCTACAATACAAGTCCAATTGGGTATGAGGTAAGGGTTCAACTGTAGGTTGGTATTTCGGGATAGGCCAAAGGGTTTGGTAAGATTCTTTATACTTGTAACAGCTTGTGATTGATAATAATGGATTCTTGGGAGTGGTGACCTTAAATTCACTCGGTGGGGTTTTGCCTCGATGGTTTTCCCCATTCGTAAACAAATCACTCGTGTCAAATTTATTTTCCGCTGCATTTACTATAATTGGTGGTTGGTTTGTGTTACCATGCTATTGCATGTAATTTTATATAATTAATTAACTTGGGTAATTAATTAATTTGAAAGGGATTGATTCATTTTAACCTAACAAAAAATATCAACAAGAGAGGCATTATACTGTCTGAATTGATCTTGGGTATTATATATATGTGAGTTACATGCATATGCAATATATGTGCAGCAACAAAAATGTGTGGGTATATAATGACAAAAAGTGTTGTATTTGCTTTAATTTGTTCCTTGTATTTTGTGGGATTTTATTGTATTAGGTTAAGTATTAAGTTGATGAAGAATCGAGCATAAAATGAAGAATTAGTGGATTTCGCGAGTGTCTCGCTAGAAGTTTACCAGCAAAATAGCCACGTGAGAAACACATGCTAGAAGCTAAAGAGTCATGCCAGGCTGTCAATTTCGCGAGTGTCTTGCAGGTAAGGCCTTCTTGCAAAATACTCGTGAAACATTCTACTTGGAGGATTTTTAAGTGTGACTTTCTTACCCTTCACTCATACTATATATACCCTCATTACCCACAAAAGTATAAGAGGCCATGTAGAGAGAAAAACCCTAGATAGGTTTTCAACAACACACACACACCTATCCTTGTAGAGAGAGAGCTACTCATCCTTGGTGAGAAATCATTGTAGTCGCTTCTCCTTCCTTCTCCCATTGTCATAACTTGAGAGGAGATTTGTACCCAAACACAACCCACACCTTTTCAAAGTGTAGAGAGTGTTTTGGAGCTTAGGAAGCTTTGGGGATTTACCAAAAGAAGCCGGTGAGGCTTGGCGGATGCAATTAGGCATATTACGGGATCTGGAAAGCTAGAGAAGATATGACTCCAAGAAGTCTGTTGGTAGCAAGAGCTTGAAGGGCTCAAGTACATTGGGTAGGCTAGGCTTCGAGGGTCTTTTGTTATTCGTGTACTCCAACTTTATTCTCTAGTGGATTAATTTACCGCTTGGAGGGCGGCGGTGAGGTTTTTTGCTGAGTTCTTCGGTTTCCTCCTCGATAACACGTCTTGGTGTTATCTTGTGGTTGCATCTCTCTTCCTTTACTTTTGTTCTTTACTTTTATTGTTTGTTATTCATGTTTATGCACTAGACCAATTATCTATTTATTGCGCTTCATTTACTCTTGTTCTGCACTTAGATAAGTTAGAGTAAAAGTAATCTAGCCGTAACTTTTAATTGGGGGTCTAAACAAGCTCTTGTGTTTTCACACAAATTCGAGCTTTCAATTGGTATCATAGCGGATACACTTGTTTTGATTTCATTACCTTAGTGTGATCCTTGACCCTGTGTATGTTTTGCCATGGATAGTGTTTTGTATGCTTCTATGGATGTTGTTGAGTGTAACATGCCATGTGTTTGTGAAAATGCCTCTATGAGTGTTAATCCTCATTATTGTGATGGCATGTTACATGAATCTATGAGTGTTGTTGATATTTCAAATGTCAAACTCTTGAAGAAAAGGGCTAAGAAGTTTCATGAAATTTGAGCAACTTCTTTTGTGAAAAGAATGATTTGATTGCTAAGCTCAATGAATCCAAAAAATTGGTTGAAAAGTATAAGAAACTTGTTGAACATCTCTTGAAAAACTAAAGGAGTTTGAATGTTTCAATATGGGCATGGATGCTAAACTTGTTTTGTCTAACAAACTAGTTGATGATCTTAAATATGAAAATGAATATCTTAAGATGCATGCCAAGTGTTTGATTGTTGAACTTATTGCTAAAAAGGATGAAAATATTTGTTGCAATCATGTTGTGGTATCCGATTGTATGCCTATTGTGTGTTCTACCTCAAAGGAAAAATCGGTGTACATTCCTCCACATAAAAGAAATGAAAAGGTGGAGAGAAAGACCCTTAAGCCAAAGCCTCTGTTTAGGTCTTAATTTAAGGATGGACCTAAGTTTGTTCCAACTTGCCACCATTGTGGTGTGATTGGTCATATAAGACCTCAATGTCCAAATTTGAAGAGAGAACAAAACCATGTTGCTAGATCCCTTCCCAAAAAGTTTAGTGGACCTAAACACATTGTTTGTCACCATTGTGATGCCTTTGGTCATCTTAGACCTCATTGCTCTAAGTTTCAAGCTCTTAAAAGAAAGAGAAACTTGAGCTTTTTAGAAGTTGTGCTATAAAAGTAAAACCGGATTTGGAAAAAATGGTAAGTTGTTGAAGAAAGTTTTTATGTTCTTACCACCTTGTCTATGTGCATCTTCGGTTCTCATTTTTCCAATCCTTGTCTCACTGCTCATGAGACACACATTCCAAGCAATCGTTTCGTTTGGATGAGGAAGGGTTCCTATAGTTGAGCTTATAATCTTTTGGTCATTGATCTAATTCTTTCGATCTTTGTATGACCTTTCATGTATTAGATGCTTCATTATCATGCATTTGTGCATCTTGCATTTTTTTTATAAGCATTTTTTTTGCATTTGATCTTACTTTTATTTCTTTGTTTTGGTGTGAGTAAAAATCTAAAAACACATAAAAAGTGAAAAATTCAAAAAGTTTGATTGTATATGTTTGAGCACATTTTACATGTAAGTTTGGCCTAGTACCTTCGTATTGATTGCGTAATGTATTTATGAGCATAGCTTGTTATGTATGCACATTTTCTAAGTGTGAGCGACATCTAGAAATCTACATTTGATTGTTATAAATAGATCTTCAAGTTTGTCATGAATGATTGGTCAATAGTCTTGCTTGATCTTGATACATGCATAGACTTGTGCCTATATATCTCCTCACATTTTTTTTCAAGAGCTCTACAAATGTCAATCTCGAAAAGAGAATTTTGAGCTAAAAAAGCCATTGCACATACTAGTATTTGACTAGGAAAAATAGAAAGCAATTTATATTCAAATGTATGGTGCCAAAGCCAAAGGCTAAATTGTCAAAGTTCATTCAAAATGCTTATGGCATCGACTCTCAAAATTTGAGTTGTTTGATGAAAAGTATGTAAAATGGAAGCAAAACAAAAAGCTTTCAATCAAGTGTAATCACATTTGTGAGGGGTTATATATGTTCACTTCTACAAGTGAGATAGGTCACTTGACTTCGTACTAGTTGTGTATGACTTGATTGAATTGATCATTGAAATTTCATACTAGAATATAGACTAGTTCATACTTGATCCACACACACACACACAAGCTTAATGTTCAATGAATGCCTATTTCATTTGTGTGTTTGTACATGTTTAAATGAGATGTGTGTGTGCTCAATCATATGTGAATCAAACCAAAAAGATTTTTGTTCTTTTTGTTTGCTTTTGGAAGTGATTTGTATCACCCATGTTTTTCAAAGTTTTTCAAGTTGTTTTTGTGTGAAAAACATGTTTTCTGGATGTTTTCATGGCTTATTTCATGTGTAAGCTTAGTCGCAAGTTAAATGGTCCAATTCTTAAGTTTTTTAACTTTGGACAAAGAGTTTCACGATTGTTTCGCAAGTAAGGTCTTCCCATGAGTTACTAGTGAAATTTTCGCGGGAAGCTTACCAGCGAAAATTCCCAGCTTCTAGTGAAAATTTCTAAATTAACTTTTTTAAGGGCATTTCGTGGGACATGTTTTTCAAACTTCTCCCATCTTCTTCCAAACCCCTATTTTCTTGTTTCTACATCGAAACCCAATTAAATTCAAGTTTTTTTCATTCCATTAATATCTCTAAGGTAATCTTTAACTCTTTTCATTGATTTTGATCCTTAGATTATGTTTTTGGGGGTTTTATGTTCATCGTTGGGAATTTGTCAATTAAAACTTAATTTTTGTCAATCTTTTTTATTGGGTTTTGTTTTAAATGTTTATTTGCTTTTGATGTTGGCCCCTTGTGGCAAAAATAACATGTATTTAGGCAAGATTTTCATATGTTCATGCATTGTTTAACATACATGTATAGTGTGTGTACTCTAACTGTTTGATAAAATACCCAAATGACATTTTCTCGATGTTTTGAATTTCGATGAGTACCAATTTTTGGGGATTACCATGATTATGCATGTTTATCATGTTTTGATCATTGGTTGTGTGTTTCACACACTTTGCCCCGTGAGAGCTTGCTCATATATTGGTCATGCATCTCACATGCACACTAGATGCATCTTTGATGCACACACTCTAACACTTGACATGTTTTGTATTCACTCATGCTAGTTAAGTCTTTTTAGACCTTTTAGCACATATAACATGTTCTTGTATCCATGTTATGCCTTGGTCTATACTTTGTTCCATCATCCTTAGCATGTCATGTTTACTTTATGCTTTGCAGCATTGTGTCTTTAAGATGTTTTATCTTTTGTTTTAGCTTCATTTTCTCATTCATCTTGCACCCTTCATGGATCATCTTTTACCCTTGTTCATATCTTCTTTTTTTTCCTCGTTCCTCTTGATTCTTTTGTCCATTCGTGACAAAAAGGGGGAGAGTATACTGGAGTGTATCGTCATTTCTATATGACTCATGTGCTCATTCTTAGGGGGAGAAATTCTACCTCGTGCACATTCATAGGGGGAGAAAGCCATAGGGGAGATGTATATACCAAACGGGAGAAGACAACTTTTATTAGAAAACCTTGTTTTACTTTGTTTTACTTTATGCTTGTTTTCTCGCTGTTTTATGGTGCTTTGAGTTACATTTAGTATCTATGCCTTGTTACTCTCATTACATCATGTTTATGTGTTGGACATGCATACATCCTTATGCTATTGTGCTTTATTGGTTGCATGTTTGGATGATTATTTGCTTTGCTATATGTTCATTGTAGTCATTTCCAAATGACTGTTTTGTGTTTGATCAAGTTGCTCATATATTTCACATCATGTTTACTTGATTGCATTTTACTTGTTACATTATACTTGTCCTTTTATCACTTGATTTACCTTGAGGGTCTAATGTGTTTTGTGCAAGTGTTTTAGGTTGCAGGTATATATGTTCCAAGTTCATCATAGGTTTTAGATTTAGGTGTGAGTGAGTTTTTCCATTGTTTCCAAACTCACGTTTAAGTCTAGAGTTTGTTATACGGTGTTTTATCACGGATTAGCCAATGGGGGAGATTGTAAAGTTGTGATTTACAATTGTGTTTGATGTTGGCTTTATTCTATGACAAAAAGTGTTATAATTGCTGCAATTTTGTTCCTTTTATTTTGTAGGATTTTATTGTATTGGGTTTAGTATTAAGTTGGTGAAGAATCGAGCATGTATTGGATGAACAAGTGGATTTCAAGAGAAGATCAAAAGAAGCTCGCAAGAAGCCTACCTGTGAAAGTGCCACGTGAGAAGCACATGCTAGAAGCTGAAGGGTCATGCTAGGCTATCGATTTCGCGAGTGTCTCGCGGGTAAGGCCTTCCCGCGAAGTACTTGCGAAACATTCTGCCTAGAGGATTTTAAGTGTGACTTTCTTACCCTTCACCTATACTATATATATTCTCATTACCCATAAATGTACAAGAGGCCATTCAAAGAGAAAATCCCTAAATAGGTTTTCTACAATACACACACCCATCTTTTAGAGAGAGAGCTACCCATCCTTAGTGAGAAATCGTTGTAACATCTTCTCATCCCCTCTCCCATTGTCATACCTTGAGAGGAGATTTGTACCCAAACATAACCCACACATTTTCAGAGTGTAGAGAATGTTTTGGAGCTTTGGAAGCTTTGGGGATTTACAAAAAGAAGCCGTTGAGGCTTGGGGGAAGCAATTGGGCGTATTGCGGGATCTGGAAAGCTAGAGAAGACATGACTCCAAGAAGTCCGTTGGTAGTAGGAGCTTGGAGGGCTCAAGTACATTGGGTAGGCTAGGCTTGGAGAGTCTTTTGTTATTCGTATACTCTAACTTATTCTCTAGTGGATCGATTTACCGCTTGGAGGGCGGCGGAGAGGTTTTTCGCGGAGTTCTTCGGTTTCCTCTTCGATAACATGTCTCAGTGTTATCTTGTGTTTGCATTCTTCTTCCCTACTCTTTTAGCTTTCATTTTATTGTTGATATATGATGAATATGGCTTAGAATAGTTTTATTGTTTGTTTGCTCGCATTTACTCTTATTCCGTACTTAGTTGAAGTTAGAGTAAAAACAACCGAGCCGTAATTGTTTAATTGGGGGTCTAAACAAGCTCTTGTGTATTCACACAAATTCGAGCTTTCAAGAACCACTAAAGAAACAATTGAACCGTCATTTCTAATACCATTTGTTATAGAGATAACAAGCTGGACAGATTTCAAATAATAATAATAATAATAATAATAATAATAATAATAATAATAATAATAATAATAGTATTAAATTATATATATAGGAATTATACTATGCATCTTATTATATATCTATGTATATGCATGGGGTTATAAGCTAGTATGTGTGTGTGTATATATATATATATATATATATATATATATATATATATATTATATAGAAAAAACTCAGAGAAACTCCAATTAGAATTTCAATTTAGAGTCCAATTTTGCGCTATGTGTCATAAATTATTTATTTTTAGAAAAAAGTTTTATTTTCTAGTTTGTGAATAAAATGTGAGACCATATCATAAATATTCATCCAAGTGAGTTATTGAGGACCTCTCACATAATTGTGAGTCTCACTAATTAAATTCATGGTGGGACTTACAATTTATGTGAGAGGGGGGAGTACGCATTTATGGTACTTCCGAAGTATTCAATAATTTTCCATTATTGAGTACCAAAACCAAAGAGTCTAGAATAAATGAATTGTAATTTCAAAAAAAAAAAAAAAGAATAAATGAATTGTAAAAAAAAAGTACTTAGCAATAACAAAAATTAAGAAGTAATAAATAAATAAACATATATAGTTTACATTTTATACTTAATAATATTCTTACAAAACTTTTTAAAGAGTTAACAAAATATAAGAATGATTATCAATAGTATTTAAATTATATATATATATATATATATATATATATATTATACTATACATCTTAGTGTATATATCTAAGTATATCCATACATATGCATAGGATTACAAGCTAGTATATATCAATAGCCAAAACTCAGATAAAATCCAATCAAATTTTAATTGGATTCTCAATTATACGACAAGTGTCCCATTTTTAATTTTTAATTTTTTTGAGAAAGTTTATTTTGTGCGAGTGAATTATTGAATCTAAAAATCAAGGAGTCTAAACCAATCAGATTTTAAATTGGATTTCAATTAGAATCCAATTTTTTGCCACGTTATCTAAGTTTTAATTTTTGTGGCAAGTGAATTATTAGGTAAAAAAATCAAAGAGTCTAAAGCCAATTAAATTCTAAATTATATATATATATATATATATATATATGTGTGTATATATAAAATGTGTCCATTAACACTAACCATCGATTAATTATGTATATTTTTATGATAAAAAATGTTTTTATTTTAAAATACATTCATGCATATACATGTGTTACAAGCTAGTGTAATGTAATTAGACCCAAATTAACTCATATAAAATTGAGAGAAAATCCAATAAGATTATAAATTGGATAGCTAATTTTGTGCCACTTGTCCCATATAATTATTTTTAAAAAAATTATGCCAAAATAAATGATGCATTAACACCTAACACAAAATCCAAAACGCCACAATAATGACCTCTTAAAGTTAAAACTAAAAAAATAATAATTAGATTTCAATTGGAGCCTAATTTAATGCCAAGTGTCCAATTTAATTTCTTAATTTTGGTACAACTATTTACAATAATACAAGAATCAAGGAGTGCAATTAATAAGACATTAAATAATGTAAATAGTATGCAATTATGATTTGTAAGGGCACGATTTGGATTCCAAGCCCAAGAGGTGATAGGATTAAGGCCCAAAGAGCCTAATACAATGAATTTTTAGAGAGTGGGCTAAAAACAAGGCTTCAATGAATTAAACAACGTTCATAGTGGACTAAAGATGATAAGAAATCAAAGAAAGTTAAGATGTATGCAAAGAAAATCCTTCATCGGCGAAGTCCGAGGTGAACAGTTCTTGAATATATTTCTTTTAGACTTGATTAGAATTTCAATTCTTGTCGCTACATTGTTTTTTCTATAGATTCTCAGATGAACCCCCTGTAAAAGGCTGCTTTCTCGTTTATATTCTCCTATTTTTATTCATCTCCACCCTCCATGTGTAGGTCAAGTTGCAGACCTTGATTCTTGTCCCATTAGCACCTTCCTAAAGTCTTTGGGAGTAGCTGTAAGACTGAATATATCACCTCCACATTAATATGACTAGAGAGTTAGCTGCAGAGCATTCAATGCGGTGGTAGCAGGTTTCTCTTAGATATTTCTTAGCTTCCCTTTGTCCTATCCCTTCCTTATCTTTATCCTTTTCAGTAGAATCATCCTAAGTGTTGCTCTAGATGGAAAATCAGACATTCTGACCTCTGCTTTGCTTAGCTGAGGAGGCATGCCTCCTCGGACTACCTTCCCAAACCTTCTTGGTCATAATCCTTCAGTAACTCACTAATTCGTACTTCTTCACTAACATCCACTTGTCCTCGGACTACTAAATTCCTCGGACGAGGCCCACGGCCCAGTATACATTTTCTAGGCCTTTTATCCCTACAATAGCCCCTCGAAATTTCCTTCCTTTGCTCCTCGAAAAAAAGGGAATTTCAATATTATAATAATACTTTTGTTCTTCCCTTACATCACTTCTGTCTGTGTAGGTGTCTTTTCAACTTCTTAGAAGCATGCTACTAACGTTTTGGCATTTGGGATGTGTCTGTAATTAATTTTTGCAGCTCCATGTTCCCCATGTTTTACGGTACGATGGAGCTCCAATGGCTAGGGATTTTTTGAGAACTTGAGCGGGAGTTTTCCCGCTTGCTTTTCTCTCTCATATATATATATATATATATTGCTTAGAAGCTTTTACTACCTCACTTTTTACACCCTCAAAACTCAAGAGCTAGTTCGAGGAGCCTTTTTTCTCTCTCGTAAGTTGTATCTAGCACTTTCTTCCTTCTTTCTTCTCTTTTGTCTTTCTTTTTATTTAGAGTCCTCTCTTCCTCAGCCTGTCTAATTTCATCTCGTCTCCTCAATACCTTCAATTTTTTTTTATATGGGTAGATTTGCTTACTTAGTAGACACCACAGAGGGTATAGAGAGCTTTAAAGCTCAATACTGAATCCCCCTTCTATTAGGTACTGCAAACAAGGGAAGTGACGTACCGTGAGGCAGGAGGGACAAGTAGTAATTCCTAGGATTGCCTTTATAGAAGGAGGGATGAGAATTCCCATGGGTAGAGTTACTAGGGATTATCTAATAGCTCATAGGCTTTCCCCCACCTAGTGTGCCCTTAATATGTTTAGGATTTTAGGTAGCGTAGACGCCCTAAATGAGAAAATGGGCTTGAACCTCACCCACCATGAAATCAATTGGATTTACAACCGCCACCACTTAAAAGGGCAAGGGTACAACCTAAAAACTAGGGTTCTTGAGGTCAGGTTCATTTTGTGCCTCCCTGAGTCCATCAAAGGCATGAATAAAGACTACTTAATTGTCTCAGGGGAGTAGAACAATGGCCTTCACTGCCCGACGAGAGATGGGACACCAGGTGGGATTCGTAGGTCTAGGTTTATTGTTCTAATATCACCCATTTTTATTACTAACATCTTCTTCACCCATTTTATCCTATTTGTACTTGTAATTGAATTTTTCTTTGACTTATGTTGCTTTTTTAACAGTGTTTTTCTGTTTTTTGATGGTTTGCAAATAAGTACTCTACTGTCCCGAACCTAAACCTTGTCAACCAGCCAGATTTGAACAAAGTGCTCAAGGCCAAGGTCTTTGTCCAAAGGGACAGGCAACTAAGAGCAACTCATCTCATCCTCAGCTATGATCCGCTATCATCTAGCTTTTAGTCTCCGAAGTGCATGATTAAGGACAAGGACTAGTGCTTGCACCTGATAAATGTTGTCGTTCTGGGCTTCCTCAATCCAAGCCCTATCCTAGAAGGTGTATAGCAAATAGAGCTACCCTTCCATTTCACAGTTGAAGAGGAAGCAACTCCCTCTCAACCAGCAATTAAAGATGAAGAGGAAGTGGTTGAAGTTTCAGACTCCAAAGATGACTTCGAGTTCTTCAACTAACCTTAGTCCCCAGAAGCCCTAGTTGGTGATTTTAGCCACCTTCATCCAGCGCAAGTAAGCCACACCCAGGAAGATCCCACCATCCCAGATGCCATGGTGCTAGAGCTCAAGACGAGATCAAGCCTTCGCGACTTGCTGAAGTCTTAAGCAGGAGGCAACGCGCCAGAGAAGGCAATTCAAGCCAAGCCTCCCACCCTTCCGTCTACCCAAGCTCTTCGACCTGATCTTGTCGATAACAAGAGGAAGAGGGATCAGAGGGGCAAGGAGGTGGTGGAAGAAGGAAAAAGCCAACTCTCTAAGGAGGCTGAGCCCTAAAAGGGGGCCAAACAAGCCAGGGTAATACAAATAATGTCCTCCAGTGAAGGGGCCATTGTGGACAAGAGGGGTGACTCTTAAGCTGAAGTTCTAGCTTGGACTCCTTCCATAGTGCTAGATGGAGCTCTCTTGCCCGCCGATGATTTTATCAGGGACTTTTAGCAGGGGAAGGCTGCGCACGTGGTCAACGCTATGGAATACACTCTACTACTGCCTGGAGGAAACACGAGGTGTTCCTCAGCTTGAAGAGGGACCTTCCTCTGGTAAGTCTATAAATTAGCTTCCTCATATTCAAAATTATAACTTTTTTTTAAACATTGTACTTCTTTCCTTGAAAGGCTCTCCACATTGCACACAGAGCCAAGGAGTTGGTGAACAGCTCCCACAGGTAAATGAAGGATGAAGAAGCCAGGCATATTGCTACAGTGGTTGCCTTCAAGGTGGCAGATAAGAAGATCCAAGAGTTGAATACCCAACTAACCGAGGTTGATAGGCAGAGGAAAAGCGCTAAGGCTACTCTGCAAGGAGTAGAGGAGAAGTAGGTAGAAACTCAATGCAAACATTTTTGTCAGGCTGAGGATGAGTTGGCTGTAGCTAAAGAGCATATAAAGGTCTTGAAGAAGAAGTTGGAGGAGGCAGAGAAGGCCGTGGATAAAGTCGAATAGGACGGCTACGAGGTGGGGGTGACAGAGACTGAGGAGGCTCTCAAGGCTAAGGTCTCGGAGGTATGTAGGATCTACTTCCTCCAAGTGTGGAATGAGGCCCTCAACCAAGCTGGGGTTGAGGTCTCCTTTGGCCTTAGGAGAGTAGAGAGTGTATACTATCCCCCCGCCAATCGTACATTAAGCCTTTTGGACTCTAAGGCTGACACTACCTCCAAAGAGACAGATACTGGTGAGGATAGTCTTGCCAAGGCCCTCACCTCCTCTGGTAGTCTTCCTAAAGAGGCAGAACAGCTCGGGGTTACTGAAAAGGAAAAAGACACAATTAAGGGAGTAGTCCTTGATGCCCCCAAGCCTTCAGCTGCACCCAAGGACTCCTCTAAGGAGAAAGAGACTTCCCAAAACTTGGAGATTGTCCTGGCTACTCTTCCTATGCCTGCCAAGGAGGATCTCAAGGGTAAAGGTCTAGCCTCCACCACAGCTGAAACTGCCAAATATGCCAAGGCCACAGGAAAGACCAACCCTCCGCTAAAGATTAATTAGGTCCTAGACTAGAATTTGTAAACTTATTATTATTATTATTATTATTATTATTATTATTATTATTATATTGTGACTGTTATCTTCATTTTCAAAGTTTGTAATCAATTTGCCCTTTTTTAAGGCTTAAGTTAGTGATAATTATGAGCTTCTCTTTTACACTTGTGGTATTTATGCAAATCCTAACATAGCTTCTGCTTTAGTTCACAATTAATTGATGTGAAAATGAGATATAACTTCATTTATTTATCTGCATCAGTGATATTATAATTGCTACACCCCACATAATGAGCAACAAAACAGGCTTAACCTTCCAAGTTTACAATCTATAACAAAGTGTACCCTTAACTTCAAGAACATACCTTCAGTATGATTAACTCAAAGGACCCTGCATATCACTGGGCTTTCTTTTGATTTCAGAAATTGGTGGAGCATCCATCCACCCAAGACCCTACATAACCTCCCACTTAGTAGTAGATCTAAGGAGTTGTAGATGACAATTAGCTCGTGAACAGATCATGAATGTACTTGAAAATGCTTTAAGTGAGGCTCAAGTGTGCCCTTTCAATTAAGTTACCATAATGAGGGTCTTGGTCATCCACCATAGCTAGGTTGGTTACTAATTCACTCAAAGCATGTGGTTCAAGGAACTTGACATGGCCGAGGTTCTGTTTAGCATTCTCATAATCAAAGAAATGTTAATTTACCCAAGGCAGGTGGTCTGAGGAACCAGACATAGCTGAGGTTCTGTTTAACATTTAGTTAGATGCTTAACAGTGATAATTTACCTAAGGCAGATGGTCTGAGGAACCAGATATATCCGAGGTTCTGTTTAACACTTAATTAAATGCTTAGCAATGCTAATTTACCCAAGACAGATGGTCCGAGGAACCAGTCATAACCAATGTTCTGTTTAACACTCAAACAAGTAATGAAGAGTATTAATTTACCCAAGGTATGTGATCCGAGGAGCCAGGTATGACCAAGGTTCCGTTTAATACTTAGAAAAATAATCAGGAATATTAATTTACTCAAAGTATGTGGTCTGAGGAGCCAGACATGACCAAGGTTCTGCTTAATATTCAAACAAATAATAAACAGAGCACATAATGTCAAAAATAAAAACATGGCAGAGCTGCCTTTCATTAATAACAGTACCTTTGCAGGTTATTTACATTCCAAGGATGTGGTATGACATTTTCGTCTAAATCTTCTAGGAAATAAGCACCTATACCAGCTACTGAAGTAATACAGTATGACCCTTCCCAATTGGGCCCTAACTTTGCCCATGCTAAGTTTTTTTTACAATACCCACAACTTTTCTTAACACTAATTCTCCAGGGGCTAACGGTTTCAATCTCATATTTGAGTCATACCCCTGTTTGAGCTTCTGTTGATTGTAGGCTAACTGAACCGTGGCATTTTCTCTCTGCTCTTCAATCAAATCCAAGCACTTCTTTAATAGGTTGTCATTGTTGTTTGGAGTGAACGAGCTTGTCCTTAGCGTTGGGAATCCAGTCTCTAAAGGAATCACTACTTCAGCTCCATAAGTCATTGAAAAGGGTGTTTCCTCAATTGACCTACGAGGGGTAGTCTGATATGTCCAGAGCACATGTGGCAGCTTGTCTACCCATTTGCCATTCGCATCATCCAACCTCTTCTTGAGCCCGCTTACTATGACCTTATTGATAGCCTCGGTCTGTCCATTTCCCTTGGGATAAGCCGGAGTTGAATACCTGTTCTTAATACCCATTTCACAACAATACATCCTGAAAGCTTTGCTATCAAAATGAAGTCTATCGTCCAAGATAAGGGTGTGAGGAATCCCAAACCGATTAACAATACCACACAAACCTCTTAGCATTTGCATCCCTGATGTTCGCTAGTGGCTTAGCTTCAACCCATTTGGTGAAGTAATCAGTGTCGACCAAAAGCCACCTCCTATTTCCTGCTATTTTATGGAAGGGTCTTACAATATCCAACTCCCACTGAGCAAAATGCCAAGGACTAGACAAAGGATTGAAGACACCCATTAGTTGATGAATGTTTGGAGTGAATCTTTGACATTGATCACACTTCTTCACATACTCTTGTGTTCCTTTTGCATACCTGGCCACCAATACCGTTAAGTGAAGGCCTTGTGAGACAACGATATGCCCCCTGTATGGCTTCCACAAATCCCTTCATGCAACACTTCTAAGAGAGCTCTAGCCTCAAGATGGATACATAGCATATATGGCCCAAAAAAGAGCATTTGTACAATTTTTGGTCCCCGGACAACCAAAAAGGAGGAACCTTTCTTCGCACTTTGTCAGCGTCCTCTCTCTCTTCGAGCAAGATTTTATCCTTAAGAAATAGAACTATGGGATCCATCCAACTAGGTCCCACTCTAATTTGATGAATCTGTGCTCTCTCCCTTTTTACCTCAGCAGGCCTGCATAAATCTTTAACTAGCATGACCCGAGGTAAACTTTGTGATAGGCCAAAAATGTATTGACCCCTTGTGATGAATTAACCAATCAATTAGCCAAGTGAATTAATTAGGTTCAATTACATGCAATGAGCGTGGCAGCAGAAACAAATCACCAAATAACTAAATATGCAGCGGAAATTAAATGACACAGTGATTTGTTTATGAATGGGGAAAACCTGCACTGCAAAAACCCCATCGGGTGATTTTAAGGTCACCACTCTCGAGAATCCACTATTATCAAGACAAGTGGTTACAAGTAAAAGAATCCCAATACTTTATACCAACCTACAGTTGAACCCTTATCCTAATACCCAATTGGACTTGTTCTGTAGTGACAATCTCTCCTTATATTGCACGGCTCCCAGTATGTGACTAACCAATAGATGCATGGATCTTAGTACGTGACTTGATTACCAACTTGAGAAGGATGTTGGTTGTAAAGTTCTTCAGTTCATCAACTGATGAAGATCATGAAGTTGTTTGGTCACAAAACTCTACGATGTACAAACACAGCAGCTTCTTCAAGATGAACTATGGCAACTAGGTTTCCGATCACAGTTTTCTTCACACTTGTGGAATTGTGCTCTTGTGCAACTATGCTCTATGTGACGGCCCTTAAAATAATCCTTATATATATTTAGGGTTGTGAGAAAAGAAAGTCTAAACACATACTCACGGATTGGATGAAAAATAACTCTAAAAAACTAAGTTTCATAAACCTCGATAGATAGCCATCTATTGAGATAGCTGTCGAACCACAGGCTTCAACAGCTTTTAAACCTCGATTGATACTAACTGTCGAGATTTAAAATCCAGTACTTCCTTACTTGATTCTTGGACAGACTTGCATAGCTTTAACACTTGGACAGACTTGCATGGCTTTAACACTTGAACTTGAAACCTTGTTCCTTGAAGTATTAAACACATCCTAGATCTACCCAATTACAAGTAAAATGCACTTTGTCAAAGGATTAGCCAATACATAAAATGTTGACATATGTTCCAAATATCAATCACATATGTCCTAACACTTTGCTCTGAGGAGGTTGCGAGTGTGGCAAAAGAGTCAACGTGCGTATTTTTGCTTCTAGGGATTTGCTGTATGGTGAAAGACTCGAAACATGATTGCAAGTGCCTAACCTGACTTAAATATTCTTGAATTCTTAGATCTCTGGCTTCCAATTCTTCTTCTACCTATCCAACAACTAACCTTAAATTTGAAAACACCTCCACTGTTTTTCCTCTCATTTTTTGAACCATAGCCATCCCTACCAACAAAGTCTCATACTCAGCCTCATTGTTTGGGGCCGAGAAGTCTAACCACAACTAGCCGTACTCCAGATACTCTTTGATTAGCTGCACCATTAATGTATACTTTTCAAGTTAAAGGTTCCTGCAAGAAGACCATTCCAACTGATTTTCCATCCATGTTTGCTTTTCTCTCTCCTCTTCCATTGGCCCTTAATAGAGGTGCGAGGGAGCTTAAGTGTTGCATGTACTACTGCCGAGATGGCTTTTTGTAGAGGTAAATAATGAATCTTTGTCTCATGCAACGACTTGCTTACATAATAAACTGGTCTTTGTACTCCATTATCAACCTGTATCAGCACTAAGCTCACTGCATAGGAAGCTATAGCAATATAAGCAAACAAAACCTCCTCCTCCTCGGGCCTGGACATAATGGGTGGCTGAGAAAGGTATTCCTTTAGCTGTAGGAAGGCCAGGACACACTCCTCGGTCCATTCAAATCCCTTCCACCTATTCAACAATTGGAAGAAAGATCTACACTTGTCTGTTGACCGAGAGATGAATCGGTTCAAGGCAGTAGTCATTCTTGTTAACTTTTGGACCTCTTTGGGATTTCGAGGAGGTTGTAAATTGTTAATTGCCTTAATCTAATCAAGGTTGACTTCAATTCCACGATGAGTGACCATGTAACCTAAAATGTTTCCTGAACTAACACCAAAAGAACACTCGGAAGCATTAAGGCGCAGCTTGTGTTTCCTTAATATCTCAAAGATATTTCCAAGGTCACCACCATGCTTGGATTCTACCTTACTTTTCATTACCATATCATCTATATAAACCTCAATATTTTTTCCTAGTTGTGGCTTGAACATCCTGGTCATTATCCTTTGATAGGTGGACCCTGCATTCTTTAAACCAAAAGGCATCACCTTGTAGTGGTAATTTCCAGTAGGCATAACAAAAGCTGTCTTCTCCTGATCATCCAAAGCTAATGGTATCTGATGGTACCCTTGAAAGGCATCTAAAAAGCTCATCCAGGGATGGCCTATAGTTGCATCTACTAATTGATCTATTCGAGGCATGGGGAAGGGGTCCTTAGGGCAAACTTTGTTCAAATTTGTGAAGTCTACACATACTCGCCACTTTCCATTTTTCTTCTTTACCAAAATTGTATTGACCAACCACTCAGGGTAAAAACACCTTCTTAATAGCCCCAACCCACTTAAGCTTGATCACCACCTCTTTGATAGCCTTAGAATGCTCTTTAGATGAGCGCCGAGGTGGTTGCTTTTTGGGGGTGACAGCTGGATTGATATTTAAATGTTGGCAAATGAAATTTGGATCCACCCTAGGAGCTTCATAAGCATTCCATGCAAACACATCAAAATTCTTCCTAGGGAACACTATCAGCTCCTCCTTCTCTTGAGGTGGCAACTGAGCTCTAACCTGGAAAAATTTCTCCTTATCATCACCTATAACAACTTTTTCTAATTCCTCACAATTTTCCCTTTCTAACACCGCATCCGTAGATAACACTGGCATCCTTGATTGTTATAAGCCCTACTCAGCAGAGGCCGAGGACTCACCTTCAGCCTGATGCCTAATTACAGCTACCAAGCACTACCTAGCCATAGACTGGCTCCCAACCAATTCCTCAACTTGGTCCCCGAACGAATATTTCACTTTCAAGTGCATGGTGGAAGAAACGGCTCCTAGGGTATGAAGCTAGGGTCTTGCCACAATGGCAGTGTAGGGGGAGTAAGCATCCACTACAATGAAGTCCACCTCCACCACTTTTGAACCTGCTTGTACTGGTAGTCTAATCTGGCCCTTTGGAATAACAACTTTCCTGTATAATCCTACCAAAGGTGAATCATAACATGCCAAATCCTCAAGTTTCAATTTTAGCCCCTTATACAAATCAGGGTACATGATCTTTGCCCCACTGCCTTGATCTACCAACACCCTCTTCACATCATACCCCTTATCTTGAGGGTGACCACTAGGGCATCATCATGTGGCTGTAAGGTTTCAGCATTGTCTTCATTAGAGAAACTCAACGCTGATCGGACCTTCTTCCTAGTCCTTTTCGGCTCAGGATATGAGTCCTCTATGAGTGGCCGAGCTATGGACATCACCCTGGAGGGAAGAGAACCATTTCTCCTCAGAGCAGCCAGAATAACACTGATTGTGCCTAAAGGTGGCCTTAAAGAAGCATCTCTCTGAGCTCCCGACCCTGTTTAGCCTCTTTACCCATTGGGCTGAAGTAGAAATTGCTTTAACTTTCCACTTCTGACCAGCTACTCCAGATGACTCCACAAAGTCCTCCAATCCTCTATGGTATGTCCTCGCTCTTGGTGGTATTGGCAATGAAGGCCTTGATTACTCTTCGTGGGGTCTCCTCCCATCTTATTCGGCCATTTAAAGTATGACTCATTCTTAATTTTTTCTAGGATTTGATGCATTGGCTCTCAGAACACCATGTTAACCACTTGAGTAGCAGTAGGTCCAGATTGCCTAGCAAAATCCCTTTGAGGACGATTATTATTGTATCTGTCCGACCTAAACTCTCTTTAATCCTGATGGACCACCTTAGCCTTCCCTTTCCCTTATTGTTGGTCCTCTTCAACCCGCTTATACTTGTCAATACGGTCCATGAGATGACGCACACTCTTAAAAGGTTTCCCTGTCAAAGATTTCCTCAAACCATGCTCGGTAGGTAGGCTGACCTTGAATGTCCTTATAGCCACATCATCAAAATTCGTATCTATCTCATTAAACATTTCCCAGTATCTGTCAGAAAACGTCTTCAAGGTCTCCCCTTCTCGCATAGTCATAGACAATAGGGGGTCTAAAGGCCGAGGAACTCTACTACAAGTTACAAACCGAGAACCAAAGGCTTTTGTAAGCTCCTTAAAAGAGTTAATAGAACCCTCCTTCAGACCGTCGAACCATCTCATCGCCACGGGCCCTAAACTGGATGGGAACACCTTGCATATCAAGGTCTCATTCTTCGAGTGAACAGTCATTCTCTGATTAAAGTGGCTAACATGCTCCACAAGATCCGTTCTGTTGTAATACATGGTGAATGTTGGCTGAGTAAATCGCCGAGGAAGCTTTCCTCACTCAATCCTACGGGTAAAAGGTGATTTAGAAATATGATTTAGAGCCTTACTCATAGCATCGTTGCCTAGGCCTTTGTGAGATGGACTTTTCCCCCTCCACCTATCATGGCGCTCCTCATCACATGAAAATGACTCACTGGGAGGAGTCCTTGACCTAGGCCAGTAGCTATTATCACTATCGTCACCAAAAGAATGGTCAAAACTTGAAGAAGTTCCTCTACGTTGCTCGCGGCGTATCCTCCTTTTCAAATAGTCAATCTCCAGTTGCATGCTCCTAGTATTTTCCTCATGAGAGATGTGACTCCCACTCCGAGATTGGCTCCTACTAGTGTGTGTGGTGTGCAGACTAACCTCCCAGTCCCTTCTTCGCTCAAGATTAAGAAAATGATCTTGACGTTAGGACCCAATAGATTCTTCTCGGTTTGGCCCCAAGCCCACCATAATTGAACGTTGATCTCACTAAAGCTCAAGTAATCCCCACAGATGGCGCCAATTGTAAGGGCACAATTTGGATTCTAAGCCCAAGAGGTGATAGGATTAAGGCTCAAAAAGCCCAATACAATGAATTTTTAGAGAGTAGGCTAAAAACTAGGCTTTAATGAATTAAACAATGCTCACAGTGGACTAAAGATGATAAGATAGCAAAAAAAGTTAAGCTGTATGCAAAGAAAATCCTTCCTAGGCAAAGTCTGAGGTGAACAGTTCTTGAATATATTTCTTTTAGACTTGATTACAATTTTAGTTCTTGTTGCTACAGTGTTTTTTCTACAGATTCTCAGATGAACCCCCTGTAAAGAGTCTCTTTCTCCCTTATATTCTCCTATTTTTATTCATCTCCACCTTCCACGTGTAGGTCAAGTTGCTGGCCTTGATCCTTGTCCCATTAGCACATTCCTGAAGTCTTTGAGAGTAGCTATAAGGCTGAATATCACTGTTTAGGTATCACCTCCACATTAATGCGGCCAAAGAGTTAGCTGCAAAGCATTTAATGCGGTGGTAGTAGCTTTCTCTTAGATATATCTTAGCTCCCCTTTGTCCTATTCCCTCCTGATATTTATCATTTTCAGTAGAATCGTCTGGAGTGTTGCTCTGGATGGCAGATCAGACCTTCTAACCTTTGTTTTGCTTAGCCGAGGAGGCATTCCTCCTCAGACTACCTTCCCAAACCTTCTTGGTCATAATCCTTTTGTAACTCACTGATTCATACTTCTTCACTAACATCCATTTGTTGTCGGACTACTAAATGTCATCGGACGAGGCCTACGACCCAATATACATTTTCTGGGCCTTCTATCCCTACATGATTATTTTCAATTTTCTCTATACATATACATGGAATCACAACCTAGTTATTATGTAGTGTAGAACTTCAGTATATAATTAACCACTTTATTTACATGGAATATTCCAATAGAGTCCATGTTTGATGTCTTATGAATTAGTTTCAAAGCATGCAGTAACTAATTTATAATTAGCAATGGGCAATGATCGAAACTCTGATCATGTTTCTCTATTCTTTACTTTTTCTTAGCATATATATATATACACATGATAGTTGTGATTGAGTACATTTTTTTTTTAATGAGAAGCCTGTAACTTTATAAAGAAGAAGATAAATTCATTACATCATGAGTAATAGCTGACTCAATCAATGATGGATTTTCCTCTATTCATGTTACATGACTATCAATATTATCTATTTCTTTGGCATGTTGTGCCAATAGGTGTGCAGATGTCGCTTCAAATGGGAGACTTGAACTAATCTAAAATTTTTAAGTTTGTGGGCTACACCATCCAGAATATTTAAAACAACCATAGGTGTACATAAACCTAGTAGAGTGTCAACCACTATCTTTGAATCACTTTTGACTATCACATCCCTTATGCCAACATCCCATGCAAAAGAAACTCCAATTTCCATAGCTTTTGCCTCAATCTCAATTGGGCCCAAAGGTTGAAGAAGCTTCTGTCTCATTGCAGCTGCAAGTCATCGTTCATGGTCACAGATCACTACCCCCGCCCCAGACCTCCCAGTTTGAGTAAAAACTGCTCCGTCCACGTTTACATTGTAAGCTGGTGTTATCGGTAATGTCCATGAGTCATTCATGTCCACCCTCGGCTGGGCAATAATGTGGTTGGCTGTCTGGAATTTAGTAAGCAAGGGCCGAGCTTTATGGACCACCATCATTGCCAATGGAGGAGCACTTTCCTGCCTTACTACATTTCTGTTATACCAAATACAACAAGCGATCATATATATTATCTCTAGAGTATCATTGCCTGCATTTGGACGAAATCAAATACCATACCAAGTCTAGAAATTCTCTATATCATTCTGTGTCTCAAATGCAATAACTGTTAAACCCCACATTCCCTGGGCTTTTCCACACTCCCAAAACACATGGCCGCTAGACTCTTCCCCTAGACCGCAAGCTTGACACATATCTTCATCGATAACTTGTCTATGCCGCAAGTTCACCTTTGTAGGGATGATGTCAATAACTTGTCTATGCTGCAAGTTCACCTTTGTAGGGATGATATTACGACATACACTCCAGGAGAATGATTTGATTTTATTTGGCAGATTCAAGCTCCATAGTCTCCTCCAAAATTTCTTGTGAATATCAGCATTGGAGGCTCCCACCATACATTCTGTCCGGTTTTTAGCCACTGCGAGTTTGTAGGCACTACAGACTGTAAACTGTCCCTTTGGAATAAAAGCCCACATTAGTCTATCATTTGGGAGACAAATACTTAGCGGAATACCAAGAATTGATTGGACATTAGTTGGAATAAAAATTTGACACACAAGTTCTTCAAGCCATGCACGTGTTTGGGGTCAAGAAGCACACTTACCTTGGCTTGAGCAGAAATGGTATTAGACTGGGAGAGCACTCTCAAAGAGGTCGGGTCATTAAGCCACATATCAGTCCAAATTCCGATTGAATTCCCATCACCCACCAGCCACTTACATCCCTTTCGGACAATATTTTGCGCCACAATAATGCTTCACCATGCCAAAGAAGTCCGAGAGTCCAATTTAGCCCCAAGAATAAGTATCAGGAAAATACCTTGCCTTTAAAACTCTATAGACTAGAGATGGTGTATTTATTTGTAGTCTCCATCCTTGTTTCACCAAAAGTGCAAGATTAAAAGCCTTAAGATCTCGAAAGCCCTAGCCACCCTCCTCCTTTGGAGTACAAACTTTGTCCCAACTAAGCCATGCCATCTTAGTTTTTCCATTAGTTTGTCCCCACAAAAATTTGCAGACCATGCTTGTCATCTCATTGCATAAAGTGTTTGGTAAATTAAAGACACTCATATTGTATGTTAGTCTTGCTTGTGCTACTGCCTTAGTAAGAATCTCTTTTCTAGCCTATGATAGCGTCTTTTTCTTCCACCCAGATAGTTTGTTATCCTGCCCCTCCTTTAGTTGTCGAAAGGTATTGTATTTAGATTTCCCATTAAAGAAGGTAAACCCAAATATGTCTCATGTTGTTTAATAACTTCAGTGCCAAAACAGAACTTTATATCATCTTGAATGCCCTGTGGTGTATTACTAATGAAAAACAAAGAAGTTTTGTCCCATTTTAGTTGTTGACCAGAAGCTTGCTCATAAGTTTCCAAAACATTCTCTAGGCTAGTGCAATCTTCCCTTGTAGCTTGGTAGAAAATAAGGTTGTCATCTGTGAAAAGCAAGTGTGATATTGTTAGCCCCCTTGGACATGCTACAACGCCTTTCAGTAAGACATCATCCATAAATTTCTTTAAAAGAGCATATAGACCTTTTGCACAAATTAAAAATAAATAGGTAGAGAGAGGATCCCCTTGGCCCAATCCCCGTGTGCGGGTAATGTGGCCTCAAGGTCTCCCATTAATTTTGATAGAGTAGGAAACCGAGCTTACACATCTCATCATAATATTGACCCACTTCACATGGGAACCCATCTTAAGCATACTTGTTTTCCAAAAAGTCACATTTAACCTGATCATAGATCTTACTCATGTCAAGTTTCACCGCCATCTCCCCAACCTTTCCCGATTTCTTTTGATTAATATAATGCATGGTTTTAAAAGAAACCAAGACATTATTAGTAATAAGATGTTTAGACATAAAAGTAGCTTGATTCTCACTAAGAATATGTGGAAATAAGCGTGTCAACCTATTGGCTAGAACCTTAGAGGCTAATCTAGAGATGACATTACTAAGGCTAATGGGTCAAAATTGGGTGATCTTTGTGAGGTTCTTAATTTTTGGTATGAGCAACATAAGAGTTTCATTGAATTTTGGAGGACTAATACCGTGATTTAAGAAGTCAAGGACAGTCTTAGTTACTCAGTTACCAACTAAAGACCAGTAATGTTGATAAAACAAAGGAGGCATACCGTTAGGTCCTAGAGTTCTTTTAGGATGCATTTGTTTCAACGCCTTGACCACCTTTGGTTCTTGGAACTCTTGAACTAAGCCTTTATTCATGGCATCAGTCACCACGGGTTGGATAGCATTCACCACCATTGAGGCATCTGTTGGACCATTGGATTTAAAGATGCTATTATAGTAATCCACCACAATGCTTTCAATCCTCTGATCATCCTCTTGCAAGACACCCTTTGCATCACAAAGTCCCAATATCAAGTTTCTTTGGTGTCGATGCGAAGCCTTTGCATGGAAAAAACTAGTATTCTGATCCCCATGCACCAGCCACATGGATCGTCGATTCCACATTACAGACTCTGTATCCAAACCAACCATTTAGTGCACATCAGACCTCCTCTCTCTCATCATTCATAGTATCTCCAATTTGAAGTTGCAAATATTGTAGAAATTTCAGTAGCTCGGCTATCTTCAGGCCAACATGGCCAAACTCCAATTTATTCCAAGAAATGAATCTATCTCTGTAATTTTTCATATAGTCTCAAACAAATAACCACCCAATTTAAATAAACCATCATGCTAAGCTTCTTTGACAACTTCATCACACTAAGGGTCTTGAAGCCACATTGCCTCAAAATGAAATAACTTGCTCCACCTCCGAGGTTTTGCCTTGCCTATGGAAAATGTAAAACAAGTAGAGAATGGTCAGAAGTAGACATGGAAATATGGTGTAATTTGGCTCCTAGAAATTTTTCTATCCATTCATTATTTGCTAGAGTGCGATCCAATCGAACCCGTATCCATCCTTCCTCCCCATTAGTTTTTGACCAGGTGAATGGTGATCCCACAAAACCTAAATCATGAAAAGCACACAGATTAATAACTGCTCTAAATCTATCCATTTGTCTAGCTGGTCTAGGACTCCCTCCGTATTTTTCATTACGACTGGTTATCTCATTAAAATCTCCAATGCATAGCCATGGATGTTGATTATGAGTTCCGAAAGATTCAAGAATCGATCAGGTCTCTTCTCTTTTGCTTGTATCAAGTTGGCCACAGAAGCCAATTAGCCGCCATACCTCTACCATATTATTATAATCTATATAAGCATCAATGTATCATCGTGAAAGGCCCCTAACCTCCACCTTTGATTCCGGCTTTCACAATAAAGCTAATCCTCCACTTTGTCCATCACTTGAAACTACCAACCCTTGAGTATAATCCAATTCAAGCTTTAAAAAATTCATCCTTTCCTATGGTAACTTCGTCTCCATAAGGAAGATGACCTTGGGAGCTCCATCTTGTAATGTCCTTTTAAGGGCATGAACTGTTTGGTGATTCTCAAGCCCCGGTAG
This sequence comes from Castanea sativa, assembly GCF_040712315.1. NCBI lineage: Eukaryota > Viridiplantae > Streptophyta > Magnoliopsida > Fagales > Fagaceae > Castanea > Castanea sativa. The sequence goes on from NC_134013.1 coordinate 41,137,775, forward strand.
TTCTAACTTAAGATACTCGTTGGATCAGATGGTGCTGCTTAGTAGCCACAACCGATCCTAAATGTTGGGCCATAAGCTTTCCCAAAGCTTTTGTTTCCACCTCTAATCTTTCCTTTTTTCCCCACGGCATTATCCTCCACTTCCCTCAAATTATCCACCTTCCTTTTCTGTTTCAATTTAACACCCTCTATTTCCATTGTGTCTTTTTTTCCTTTTGAGGTGGACCTAAACGTTTCCACTTACCAAGTGGCTGATCCGAAATTGGTAGGGCTATATTAGAGTTCAAGCAATTATTTTCCTCATGCCATTGTGATTGAGTACTTAAACAGGGTTATTTTCCACTTCTTGTTCTTTACTATATGTTATTTTCCAATAATTACAGAACACCATCAATGTGTAACATCACATTCTCGTAAAACATTAAACATGAATTCTACTTGATAGCTAAGATAATGACATTCTACAAATAGGTGTAGGTTTCTTGTCTTGCTTATACTCATATACTCGAAAGTCAAAATTTATGTATAGAATTGATCCCATTTGTAATCCATTGCAAGGCAGTAATATTATATTTTATCTTCAATGCCGCCCTTATTATCTTTTTACCTAATATAATTTTACAACAATTTTTGATATAGACTGCACTGCACTATACTTTTTATATGTGCCTACCTAGAACTCTAATAGAAAGTTGAGGGAGGAAAGTGGAATTCACATAGGATAACAAAAACAAAAGAAAGTGAAAGCACATCATAAATTCATAATTTTCACGTGCTCCTCATCTTTGTTTCTCATAGAAGATGATCAATTAGCCTAGCTACTTGTAGCATTGCTTGTTCTAATTTTTTTTTTTTTGCCTAAACAGGAATAGAGGATATAGGGTGTCCTATACATATGTATAAAAACTACAATCATAGAAAAATTAAGCTGCCTTGTGATCATAATAAAGTGGTTATATTGGATAACTTCAAGGGACTTTAGGAGCATGTGATGAGGAATCCTATGATCAAACATGAAGAAGTTGAAATAATCAGGTCCAAGGAAACGACATGGCAAGTTTCAAAACTGTCGGTTTCATAACACAACACAAATTAATAGTTAATTAGTTGATGTGCTACATATAATAATAATAATAATAATAATAATAATAATAATAATAATAATAATAATAATAGTGATATTGAAAACACTAGTCATACCAATCAACCGCATATATGTCGGCGTCATTCTTTCTGAGATTTTGTTGTGACAGAGGACAAAATCAAATGACTCGAGATTCGTCCTGCTACTTACTGAGCATTCTAATTAAATCGCTAAGGTAATTAAAAAGTTTTAGAATTAATGCGTACAAATATGAGTTGATTGTACTCCATCATGAATAGTATCTTTTTTTTTTTTTTTAATGAACATGAAAAGTAGTATCTGTTTTCGGACAGAGGAATCCTTTTTCATAGATCGTTTACTTGTTTTGTGATAGAGGATTCTAGACAAAACAAAGGCAATGTACTCTATTCTCTATCTTGAGAATTTAAGTGGAAGAACTTTCAAGTAGTACTACTAGTATAATACTTTTTCTTACAAAATCTTGGAAGAAAATTGATATAGCACTTCGGTTAATTTTTAAAGGGTCTTATTAATGTGTGCCCTAAGGGCACACATTAAGCCATTCATTTTTTAAAATATTTTTTCGAGAATTGAAAAAGCTGTCAATACTTTTTCAATTTTTGAAAAAATATTTTAAAAAATGTTTAATTATTGTGTGCCGCACACATTAACAAAATCCATTTTTAAAACAATGATAGATTGGTAGTTTAACATTTGCTGGGATCTATTTATTACACAGCCTTTGATTGCTCGACATTCAATAATGTCTGCACTCTTTTACATCGTGTAAAGTGTAAATTAACAATTAATGCATAAAAATATGGACATTTTGTATGCAGTAGTATACATCCGAAAGTGTGAAATAATAATTTTGCCAATGTGTAGTTTACTACACAGGGCTATGGTTGATAAACATGATGCGTAAACTTTTTTGTAGAGAAGGTATTTGGATATTCAGCCCTTACACCTTATGGGCCCAAGGTATTAATTTTTTTTTTTTAAATTTTTCGTTTCCTACTACTGTGATTCAAGGGCATATAATATATAGTATTGTATAAACTAATTCCTTAAAAAAATTGACAATTAATTAATATTGAATGTACTAAATATAATATATTGTATAGATGGTAGAGAAGTAGAGAGAGAAGAATATAAGCGAAGGAAGATGAGGACAAGAGGGAGGTGTTTGTTCTTTGTTTGTTTTATGGGAGGACATAGAAGAAAGCCAAAGAAAGGGAAAGAAAATTAAAGAAGACATGGCGCCCCCGACAAAGATTTTGGCAGTACGGACAAGACATGCCATTCTTCCTCCCCTTAATTAATATCCCCAAAAACATATGGTTATGTTCCTAAGTCACTGGTCAGGCTAGCTCGAGATTTAAGGGTTTGTTTGTTTGTTTCTAACATTAAAATGCGGTTCAAAGGAATATATGTCATGGAATAAATTAAAGTTATCAATTATACCAAGGAGAATAATTCCATTATTATTTTATGTTTTCTTCTTCTTCTTTTTAATTACTAATATATATATATATATATATATATATATATATATATATATATATATATATCTAGAGAGAGAGAGAGAGAGATATATATATAGATAGATATGGAAGTTGCCAGCAAGTGATATGCGTTGGCCTTGACTTTTTTTTTTTTTTTTTGGAGTACTTGTAATGAGCACCCCCTATACCCATCTTTTGGATCATGGCTAGAACTAGAAGCCTAGAACAAAAGAAGATTAAAAAAAAAAATTAAAAGGCCAATTTCTTAAATAAGTTATTGGGTTTTTATTAATTAATTTAATAGCTTAGTAAATGGATTATATGAGTTTGATAAGATAATTTGAAGGATCAAAATTCATCGAAGTTAGTTGGGAAAAATATTGTTGAGATATCCATAATCCATATATTCTACCTTACTTTTAGTTATAAAAATGACACCTATATATGGCCACAAACTCACATGAAGCCAAAACCATTTTGGTCTTTCTTGCAATATATATAGCTACGGCGCCCTATATCAGAAATGAAGGGGTGCCCATAAAAGTGATGATCAAAATAAATTCTATAATAAAATTCTTGGAAATGGTAATCATTCTCTTTAATTAGTTTAGAGACCTGAGGTTAGGGATCTCTAATTCTCTAAACCCTAGATTTTGTCCTCTTGAAAAGTGAGGGTGTGTAATATATATATATATATATGTATGTATGTATGTATGTATGTATGTATGTATGTATGTATGTATGTATGTATGTATGTATGTCGGTCGGTCCACCTCTATCCGTAATCTCACAGTCTCACAGGTCATTGAAACTTTAACAACAAACAAACAACCATGCATGTATGGTTATTGTACATAAATACACCATCCACTAATTGTCTATGCGTGCAGATGACACCATTACCACTATTCTACTAACTAGTAGTGCCAATCTTAAAACTTTTATCATCGAAACGAAGTCATTGGTAGTCAATTTGTGTGCCTTTCTGCTTTAGTTTGGTTAATTTTCCATAAGGAAAAAAAGAGAAAGAAATATAATCTTCCTAGTCATCTCATGAATAACGTTTATAAAGAGATTACAATTACATTAATTATATTTAAAGCACTCTATGAGATCTAATTGCTTGTAATTAATTCGGGGTACAAATTCCCTTACCATAACTATTAAATATTAGTACAAATGAAAAACTTTCAAGGCAATGAATTGGGACGATATTAATATCACTATTTTTAAAAAAAAAAAATATATATATGAGTTAGAATTTTACTATAGCTTCATTTAAATGTATATGTGTATAAAGTTCTTTTTTGAAATTTGAACTCGGTTCTTGTCTCCCTTACACCCATAAATACAAGAAATTAGACAGTTCTCTAGTGGACCATGTCACTTGTTCACCATTCCACTAAAAGACTTCTACTTGTTTGAAATTATTGAGTCAGTAATCAGTTTCTGTTTAAAATTTTTTTCTAATTCAGCAATTTTAAACAAGTAGGGGTCTTTTAGTAAAATGGTGGACCACGTCACTTGTCCACTATGAGGACCTTATAATTTCTCCATAAATACCTACAAAGGTGTGTGGTGGTTTAAAATGACTATTATGAAAGGATTAGAATCCTCTAAATTTAAAATGGATATATTTCAAGGGTCTTATTAAATATTTTAAATCTAAAGGTGTTTTAAATGATATGACACTCTATATATTGTTAATTGTAGGAAATAAAATCATAATTGTGAAATGGATTCTCTTCATTTTAAGTGAAGTGGAGATGATTGTACTCCATTTTGAAAAGTTTTTTTTTTTTTAATAATTTTAATTTTTTTAAAATTGAAAACTTGAGTTAAGTAGTGCATGTTATATGGCATTTTTGTGTGTTTGTTTTATGAGAATATTTTACATGGCATTGATAAGGAGCCTTGTCCCCATTTCAACAAAAGAATTGATTACAGAACCATAAATTGCTAAAACTACTATCACTTCTATAACAAAAATTTTAAGCTATTATCGTTCTAGAATTTTAGATATGACTAATTCCATGTGACAAAATTAATTAAAAGAAAAGTGGTTAAAATTGATGTGTTGGAGTTAGGTTAGAAATATATCAAATGAATTGATTAAGGGTCTGTTTGGTAAGAGATTTCTAGTAACGTTATTTAAGTTTTATGAAAATACGTGTGAGTGAAAAAATATGTGAAAATACGTGTTGTGGTATTTAAACAACAGTTTTTGTTGTTTAAACACCATTACCAAACAAGACCTAAATATTTCAAAGAACAAAAGTTTTGTATAAGTGAAGTTCAAAAAAAAGTTTATGAGACCCTTGCATGAGAGAAATTGTGACAATTAGTGAATTGACTTTGAAGGTTGGCAACTTAACCTAATGATTTCATATATAAAACAGACCCATACTACACAGAGAGAGTATGAGGCTACTAATAACAAAGAGTAAATCTAACTCCTTTAAAAGTTTCAAAATTCGTCTCCCTTTGTGTGTTATAACAAAGAGTAAATCTAACTCCTTTAAAAGTTTCAAAATTCGTCTCCCTTTGTGTGTTTTTTCACTGTAAGATTTTTTTTTTTAGAGTTTCTCTTGGAGCATTTCTTTTATGCCTAAACATTTGATTGTTTGAAAGAAGAGAGTTAGTTTCTCAAGAATGGGGCGCTATTGTTGTTTTGTGGATTTCTGGGATGTGAACAAGGTTTGTTCATGGAGGACGTTTGAGTAGAAGGATTTCGGAGGTTCTAAGACAATTGGAGGAGGAAGGAAAGTGAGATGTTTGATGAGGCTATAATAAAGAGTTTAATTGTGCATATACTTTCTAAGTAAACTGTTGTAATTATTGCTTTTAGCGAATATTTTTAGGGATTGGATCCTTGGAATGGTTTTTCACATCGAAAAGGTTTTTTATAAGTTTTCCACTTTGTTATAAAATTTGTGTCTTGTTTTGCTTTCATTATTACTGTTTTTATATTAAAACTGTAATTAAAGTAAGTGTTTATACTATTTGTGTGGAATAACTTGTTCAATCATTCAATTAATCTGTCACATAAGTGTTTTGGGGGTCTAAATCAGATTTTCCAAACAATATAATATATAAATTTCTTAATTACCTTTTTTTTTTTTTTGAGAAGATCTTAATTACTTACTAATTCTTTCTACATTATGAAGTTAACACATCAGTTTGTAAAGGCTTTTTTAATAAAACTTTCATTATTGCTAGAGCCCCCCTAGCCTCGTTCCCACTCCCTAGTGAAGGTGTACAATACAAGTCTCTAGATAGATGATAAATGGAATATTTCGTGCATTAAATGATTCTTAAGAGTGAACGATTAACAAAATCATGCTATGATTTAGGCCTTATCCCAAAGTGATATAAGAAATTGAGTGGGGTTTACCTTTTAAATTCAAATTTTATAGAAAAGATTTAAAAGGTTTTGCTATATATGACAGCCACGACACGTTGCTGTGCTCAGATTAGATGGCTATCATTCAAAACCTACTCATAGCTATGAGCATGAGTGTATGACTCAACACCAAAAAGTAAGATTCATTAAGTAAATCGACCAACTATTTGATTAAATTCCAAATGTCCCTTCTGGTTTAAACATTTTTACTTATGTTCAACTCATAAAGAACTAGCTAGTGATGGTACGATAGACATGCCCTATTAATTTGCCCAATATATAAGTTTGTATACACCACTTGCCCTATTAATTTCACAATACATAACTTTTTTTTTTTTTTTGGTGAACCAATACATAACTTTATATCATCTAAATATATATATATATATATAAATTTATATACACCACCTTTTTCAGAACATTGAGGTAGTATATTCTCAATTTATCCAATTCTTCTAGTGACAAAAACTTTGTCATACAATTCACTATTTACTACAACTTATACATTTATTAACTTATGATTAGATTACATCATTTACACATTAATTTACTTATAATATTTTGAAAAAAGTCATCTAATTACCATTTGGCACAAGTGTAAGTTCTGATCAAATGTGTGACAAAATATGTGTTACTAAACTTTTTGCAATTTATCAATGGGATAGTGTGACAAACAACAAAAAAAATTTACTTTTATCGTTATTAAAACAAGGGTTGTGAAAATTATTATGTCATTCCCATTACTTGAATGAGTAATGTTATGAATACTACATGCCATATAAGTTTATAAATTTTTTTGTAATAAATTTTATAGTAATTTTGTATATATATTTTTAACTCTAACTTGCCACGGTTGGTATACAGAAAAATATGTACACTCACAGTCGCTGTACATATATTTTTAGATCTATATATATATTTTTTGTTTTTTAATTAATCGTAAGGAATTGTTGCTACCCGCCTTTTCTGTCCCACTTTGAGATAAAGCAAAAAGCAGGGGAAAAAGCAAGAAAGAAAAGAAAAACATAAAAGAAAGAAAGAAAAAGGCAAAGCAATAAAGAAAGAAGAAAAAGAAAGAAAACAGAGACAAAGGTTCTCAAGACTCCATGATTATTCAAATTCTCTCCAACACAGGATTTGAGGGTTCCCCTACTTAACCCAAAGTAAGAGGACCTCTCAGAGGTTCTACAAAGACTTTGTTTGAAAGCTTAAAAGAAAACACACACACACACAAAGAAAAGGTGAAGAAAGAGTGAAGGAAAGTTTCTCATCAGGATTATAGGGATGAATAGAGGTGTTTTACAAAGCTCACCGGTGCAACAAATGATGGCTGGAAACCCGAACTGTTGGAATATTAATAACATGCGTCCACCAACACAACCATCTTCTCATTTCTTGCCTAGTCCAATTTTTTTTCCTCAATATGCACCCACTTCTTCTTCTTCTTCTTCTTCAATTCCTTCTTGGCATGATAGCCAGGAGCTTCCTGAGTCTTGGAGCCAACTACTCTTGTAATTATTCCCTTGTCTCTCTTTCTCATAGATCCATGTTTGCATGATTATCTATTTTACCACTTTCTCATAGTCCAATATCTGTGTTTTCATGATCTATCTCTTTATTTCAAACTATAAGTGTTATTAATGATGAAATATTGGTAATTTAGTGGGATTGTTATGTGGGTCTTTTTTCTTTATAGGGGTGGATCTGTGGGAGAAGAAGATAAGGATGGTATGAGCCAGTTTCAAGCTGCTAAAAAGTTGGAGAATTGGGGGGAACAATTATATAGTCAGGCTGCAAATGCTTCTGTTGTTAATGTCAAGCAAGAAAACTCAGTAAGCAACTATGTGTATGGGCATGGAACTGAGGATTTTCAGGCAGCAAAAGCTACTTGGTCTCAAGTAATGCCTGCTTCATCTCCAAACTCATCTTGTGTGACAAGTTTTAACAATAACATGTTGGATTTCTCTAGTAATAAGGTAGATGGAAGGCACCCACCACCCGATCGATCTTCTGAGGTAAGAAAGAGTGGCTAAAGTTCGTGATCTTGTCAATTTAAAAGTTCCTGATTCTCTAGGGTTGCAATTCAAGAGTCTCTTTCAGATTTAAATTTATGAAATGAATGCTGTAAATTCATGAATATGGTTTTAAGATGCTTCTTCTTCTTTGGGTGTTTGGTAAAGGCTTTTAAAACTTTCATTGGTCATTCATCTAAAATAAATTAATTCTTTGTATGAATGATCTATTATACATTGTGAATGGATTGATTTAGCTAGCCATTTTTCTTTTTCTTTTTTTAAAGTATTCTTTTCCTACTAACCTACTAATAATTTAATTCCTCCATTTTTTGTGTGTGCACTTTCTCTTGCTTATTTATCTCCTCCCCCAATCCACCAACTTGTGTAGCCAGTAATATTTATTAGTGAAAACAATCAAGATTCTTATCTTCTTTCTTTTCTCAATAAGTGTAACAGCATTGCAAATGGTGGGGCACTTAAGAAAGCTAGGGTTCAGCCTTCTTCAACCCAACCTACCTTCAAGGTAATGTTTATATCTCAAAAGACCTTGCCCCCTAAAACTCTCTCTCTCTCCCTCCCTCTCTCTCTCTCACACACACACACACACACACACTCACAACCACACGACTATGTCCACATCCAGACCACACCCGCAGGCTACACATGCCCAACAGACACATACGAACATCCATGGGTAGTAACTATTGTCTTTCTTGATTGTCCATTTGTCAATGGTGATGATTCTTTATCTCTCTCTTCTATTTATCCATCAGTATAGAAGGAAAACTCACTCACTTTAAAATAAAAAAAGGTACTGCAATCATGTCCTCATCCAGTTTCTCTTCTATCTTATTTTAAATTTCAGGTGAGGAAGGAGAAATTAGGTGACAGAATTACTGCTCTCCACCAGCTTGTATCTCCATTTGGAAAGGTAATTTTTAAACTAGCTAAAAGTCATAATTAAGATGCCTCAAACAGTAGATATGTCAAATAAATTAGAACCAAAAAAAAAAAAAAAAATCACAAATCTTTTAAGAGGAAACTCATAAGGAGAAGTTTTTCTCGCATATGATCAAAGCTTCCTTTCTTTTTCCATTTAAAAAAAAAAAAAAAAAAAGCTTCCTTTCTTCATCATCTTTTTCTCAAATCACTAGACTAGGGTTTTTTTCTCTTTAAGCATTAAAGAAGACATAGAAATATGACTTTGGACGGTTGTGGTGTGTGGTATATTTTTCACCTTTTGCAGACTGACACAGCCTCTGTCTTGTTAGAAGCTATTGGATACATCAGATTCCTTCAGAGTCAAATTGAGGTGATGTTTCTCCTCCTCCCTTTATTTTTGCAAACAACCATGAGGGAGTGATGGCACACTGTAAAAGTATCATTTCTCAATGTTCTTTCAGTATTCTTTAGTTATTGAAGTTCTAAATATACTCTTTTCTTTTTCCCATGTTGGATTGCAGGCCCTAAGCTTACCTTACTTGGGAAGTGGATCAGGAAACATGAGGCAGCAACAACAGTCTGTAAGAAACTACAATATAAACTCATTTCTCACTTTCCAAAGCAAGAATAAACTCTCACTTCCTCTCTCTCTCTCTCTCTCTCTCTCTCATGTGCATGAGTTATATATGGTCAATAATTTGACATTAATTGATTAATGATTGCTATTTTCTTGTGCCACATTCTTGTTAGGTTCAAGGAGAAAGGAATTGTTTATTTCCTGAAGACCCTGGTCAGGTATGCTTTATTGGATCCATTTCTCCTTAAAGGGTTGTGTGGGGAACTTGGATTTGAAAAGCTACAACTTTACTGTGTTTTCTGAACAAAGTAAAAGGATGTAGTACTTATGTTATTAGCTTTGCAGACTTTCAACCCGTAGCAATTCGAACCAAAAGACTGACAATAGACTATAATTTGTTTACATTTCAAAAATTTAAAGATCCAGAAAGTAATTTAATTAGCACTAATGCTTTTGAATTGTTGTGTGTTTTTTACCAGCTGCTGAATGAGAACTGTATTAAGAGGAAAGGTGGTCCTGAGCAGGTAATTCTTGACAATACAGTTAATTCGTTCTTAAATATTCTCTCTTTTCCCTCTTTGTACAACTGTAAGCTTTTTTACAAGTCCAATAATTAAATAAAAAATGAAGTGGAATTAATATGCACTTTTTTGTTTTCCGTTTGAAATTGTTAGGATTCTCATGAAGAACCAAAGAAAGACCTGAGGAGTAGAGGGTTGTGTCTGGTTCCGGTGTCATGTACACTGCAAGTTGGGAGTGACAATGGAGCTGACTATTGGGCTCCAGCTCTCGGAGGGGGCTTCCGATAGATGGGAATTTAATTTGGTAACATATACAGCACAATAAGAGCTTCACAGAAACGATATAACATCATGAGCAGTCACTCTGCTAAAAATCTAAGGCTGATTGCTCATGATGCTATACAATCTTGAATTCATACATGTGCGCTGTACATGTGGCTAGCATTTGTAAGCCTCTTAAGACTAATTAATTTATGTCAATTAAGCTTTATCTATCTTCATCCTAAAGCTGCTGCTACAATGCTTTACTTGTATATGCAGTGTTAGTATGATTGATCATCTTAAATGTTGCTTAGAAAGTAGCATTCATCTAATCATGTTTAGAATTGGAACGTTTTATTGTCAGTCGCTTGCGCTTTAGGAATGGCTTCCAACGTTATGTATGATTCAGCACTTGCGGATTAGCGTTGTTATCTGGAGGCATTACAAGAATCTGTGATACATTCTCGTCATTTTTATAAATGATGACAACTTTCATGGAGTAAAATTGATTAGCACTAGTGGCAGTGTACTTGGGCACAAAAGCTCTGTCTGGCAGAAATTCTTAAAAAATCATGTGCGAGGATTTTACATACAAATCCTTTATCAAACCATATTAAAAATTTTAGAAATTCTACCTCAAACATATATCATTTATATTTGAAAAAACTCAAACATTTTAACATACTGGTTTATCTAACCATAAGTCAGATCAAATTAGTTGAATCAAGTCAACTTAAAATTGAACTTCTGAAATTCTAAAAAAAGAGTTTCCCATTAGTAAGATTTTGTACACTAAATTATATAATATTTTGAGGTAGAAAGAGAGGTATGCTTATTTGTGAAAATAAACTTAATAATTATGGTATTTTAGCAATTTAAATACATATATGGGTTAACACTATAAGAAAAAAATGTCTATTAGCGACCAAGAATTTTTTACGGACCCAAAAAGCCCTCTGAAAAAATATTATTTGTGATGGCAAAATAAAGCCCTTGCAAATGCTTGGTAAAATGTGAAATATTTGTGACCAACAAAAAAAGCTGTCGCAATTATCTGTTATAGTCGTCACAAATACTAATATTTTGGAGGGAAATTTTTCCTCCATATTATTTGCGAGGGACAATTAAAAATCTCTCGCAAAAAGTGTATTATTTGTGACAATTAAAAAAATGCCTTCACTAATACTAAATTATTTGCGAGGGCTAGGATCGACCTTCACAAATAATCATTAAAATGTAAAAAAATTTGGAGGGAAATGTTCCCACCAAATTATTTCCGAGGGACAATAAAAATTCCTTGCAAAAAGTTTATTTTTTATGTGAATTACAAATATACCCTCACTAATACTAAATTATTTGCGAAGGCTAAAATTGGCCTTCGCAAATAATCATGAAAATATTAATGTTTTTTGGAGATAAAAAGTTATTCTAAAATTCAAAGAAAAATAAAAAGAAACGCATAAACATATAGCACTTTGTATTCTTTAGATGAACCTTTTGTTTACAGTCTAAAAAAAAACATTTTATATATATCCTATATAAGAAAGGTCTATCCTTATTTTCTAAACAATTGTACCAATAAAAAAGTGATAGTACTTTCAACTTCAAAATTGTAGCCTGAAATTCAAGAATTTCATGTCATCAATCAATTGTTTAAATTCAAGTTTTTGTAGTTTAAAATAATGTATAAAAGATGAGTTTACAGATTATATGGTAAATTACATCCGATTGGCATGAAAATTGGCATGCATGATAAGAACATATAAAGCATGTAATCCAACCGTTGGATTTTCAAAATATGAATTCAACAATAAGTTATTGGGTGGTATAACATTTTTTAGAGTTACAACACGTGTAACTTGAACCCAACTCTATATTATTTAATTCGATATGAATTTTGACAAATCTATCGTTAGATTACATTATCTTCATATATTTTTCATAGTTACAAAATTTCAAGGTTATCAAAGATTAATAGGCATGCCATTAATCAATTTTCTAAATTCAAGTTTCTATAGTTTAAAATAACGTATAAAAGATGAATTTAAAGATCAAATGATAAATTACATCCGATTATAGTGAGAATTGGCATGCATGTTAAGAACATATACAACATGTAATCGAACAGTTGGATTTACAAAATATGAATTCAATAATAAGTTATTGGGAGGTGTAACATTTTTTAGAGTTACAACACGTGTAACTTGAACCCAACTCTATATTTCTTAATTCGATGTGAATTTTGACAAATCTACCGTTAGATTACATTGTCTTCATATATTTTTCATGGTTACAAAATTTCAAGGTTATCAAAGATTAATAGGCATGCCATTAATCAATTTTCTAAATTCAAGTTTTTATAGTTTAAAATAACGTACAAAAGATGAGTTTAAAGATCAAATGATAAATTACATCCGATTATAGTGAGAATTGGCATGTATGTTAAGAACATATACAACATGTAATCCAATGGTTGGATTTGCAAAATATGAATTCAATAATAAGTTATTGGGAGGTGTAACATTTTTTAGAGTTACAACACGTGTAACTTGAACCCGACTCTATATTTCTTAATTTGATGTGAATTTTAACAAATCTACCGTTAGATTACATTATCTTGATATATTTTTCATGGTTACAAAATTTCAAGGTTATCAAAGATTAATAGGCATGCCATCAATCAATTTTCTAAATTCAAGTTTTTGTAGTTTAAAATAACGTATAAAAGATGAGTTTAAAGATCAAATGATAAATTACATCCAATTATAGTGAAAATTGGCATGCATGTTAAGAACATATACAACATGTAATCCAACGGTTGGATTTACAAAATATGAATTTAATAATAAGTTATTGGGAGGTGTAACATTTTTTAGAGTTATGACACATGTAACTTGAACCCGACTCTATATTTCTTAATTCGATGAGAATTTTAACAAATCTACCGTTAGATTACATTATCTTCATATATTTTTCATGGTTACAAAATTTCAAGGTTATCAAAGATTAATAGGCATGCCATTAATCAATTTTCTAAATTCAAGTTTCTATAGTTTAAAATAACGTATAAAAGATGAATTTAAAGATCAAATGATAAATTACATCCGATTATAGTGAGAATTGGCATGCATGTTAAGAACATATACAACATGTAATCGAACAGTTGGATTTACAAAATATGAATTCAATAATAAGTTATTGGGAGGTGTAACATTTTTTAGAGTTACAACACGTGTAACTTGAACCCAACTCTATATTTCTTAATTCGATGTGAATTTTGACAAATCTACCGTTAGATTACATTATCTTCATATATTTTTCATGGTTACGAAATTTCAAGGTTATCAAAGATTAATAGGCATGTCATCAATCAATTGTCTAAATTCAAGTTTTTGTAGTTTTAAATAACGCATAAAAGATGAGTTTAAAGATAAAATAGTAAATTACATCCAATTGTCATGAAAATTGGCATTCATGTTAAGAACATATAAAGCATGTAATCCAACGGTTAGATTTTCAAAAGATGAATTCAATGAAAAGTTATTGAGTGATGTAATATTTTTTAGAGTTACATCACGTGTAACTTGAACCCAACTTTATATTTCTTAATTCGATGTGAATTTTGATAAATCTACCGTTAGATTACATTATCTTCATGTATTTTTTATTCTTACAAAATTTCAAGGTGATTAAAAATTAATAGCCATGTCATCAATCAATTGTCTAGATTCAACTTTTAGTAGTTTAAAATAACGCATAAAATATGAGTTTATAGATCAAATGGTAAATTATATTCGATTGGCATGCATGTTAAGACCATATAGAATATGTAATCTAACGGTTGAATTTTCAAAATATGAATTCAATAATAAGTTATTGGGTAGTGGACTATTTTTTAGAGTTATGTTAAGTGTAACTTGAACCCAACTCTATATTTCTTAATTCGATTTGAATTTTGATAAATCTACCGTTAGATTACATTATCTTGATATATTTTTCATGCTTATAAAACTTAAAGGTGATCAAAGATTAATAGCCACGTTATCAATCAATTGTTTGAATTTAAGTTTTTGTTGTTTAAAATAATGTCATAGAAAATGAGTCATAGATCAAAAGGAAAATTACATCCAATTGGCATGAAAATTGGCATTCACGTTAAGACCATATAGAACATGTAATACAATGGTTGGATTTTCAAAATATGAGAGTGATAGGTGAGTTAACCCAAACCACTTCCTTCAAAATTTTGTTTTAAATTCAATTAAAAGGTTTTCCATTTTTTCAAAAACCCCATTGCAATGATTAGGACTCCCCCACCTTAAAACGTGATTAAGATACGGAAATCATTGAGATCTTTATTTTATCTCGACATTAACCATCACTAGTCATGATTTTTTTTTAAAAGAATTTAAAGTGAGGACATTTGCCCCTCTAAAACCAAAACCATTTATATCGAAGCACATGTATTATTCTAAATGTGCGTATGATATCTTGGGACATATGTCCTCAAGATTGGACAAGTGTCTTGTTTAATCTATGTTGCACACATTTCAAAGGGACAATCAAAATTAGGTCTTGAATATGGTTAGACCCATAGTGATGAAAAAAAGAGGGAGAGTGAAATGAGATGCTTTGATCATGTTCTAATTAAATTTTTTCTAATTGTAGATTGCGTTTGTGTTTTGATTGTGTTACGTTACACCTGAGAGAGAGAAATAAGTTTGGTTGAGGAGGGAGAGAGTGAACAAAGAGGAAAGGAGTTGATTTTTTGGATTTGCTCTCCTAGATATGACTTTGGCTAGTTTAGTGGAGATCATGGTTTTCAAACCCAGACCGTTCAATGAATAGTAAAAGAGAGATGTTTAAGGTTTTTAAGGCTGGACCGAGGTCAAATCGAGGTTGAAATGTGATGACGTCATAATTAATTTAGTAATTATTTAAATATAATTTTTTTGATTGATTAAATATAAATTAATATATTAAATTAATATAAATACAAAATTTGACTAAAATAATCCCTAAATAAATATAAAGATCCATATTTCAAATGTATTTTTCATCTGATAAATTAAAAAAAATTAAATCAAAAGCAAACATAATAGATAAGCAAGTATATAAGTACATAACAATGTCAAAGTTGATTTACGAATTAAATATTGATTTTTACTTAAATCACTAACCATACCACATAGTAAACCATTGTTATCAATTTGAAATCTAATATAAAATATCATTAAAATGTTGAGGAGGATAGTTGATGAAGCTTAAAGCTACTATGGTATTAGGCCTGTTCAGGACTACACCGACGCCGACGAAACCGACAAGAGCCGCGCCGAGCTAACCCACTGAAGGCTCCACCGAATCCTCCTAGCACGGTGTTGGCAGGCATTTTCTGTTACCGAAGTCAGCCGATCCAGTGATCGGCTGCAAGATTTGTACACCAAAGAAAAAACCGACCGACCTTATATATATATATTGGAACCTGGGTTACGGACTTACGGAGTTAGTGAATAGATTTGGATTTTTCTATTTGTTTTAGGAAGGACAGGTTAGCGTGTTCAAGACCATTTCGTTTTTTATTTTTTATTTTTTATTTTTTTTTATTTAGCTGAATAACTAAGTTTATGTCATTTCAGTTTTTTTTTTAATTTTTTTTTATTTCATTTCACGTTTGGTAATTTGGCCATTATAATATAGGAGTAATATAATATCTAAATTGAAAAGATTGTCATTTTAGAGTTCTTTTTTTACACAACTCTCAGTCTCCTTTTCAAGTGAAACGAAGCCGTGTAGGTTATTATTACTGTGCAATATTTTTCCCAACTCTTTTACTCTGTATTTTTCCAATTCTAAAATACACACAACCCAATCCCGCCCAACAAACAGTATTTTTCCCTTTTATTCTCATATCCCACCCAACTCTTTTACTCTGTATTTTTCCCTTTTACTCTTCCTCTCCTCTCCCTCATCTCAGAATTCACTCTCACAGTCATTGTCTCACTCTCTCTCACCCTCTGAAAAAAAAAAAATTATTCTCATAGTCTCACACTTCCTAAGCCAATCAGTCTCTCTCTCCTCTCAGTTCTTTGCCGCAGAGCTATGTAGCTCTTTCTTTGGTAAACCCTAATCCCTAATTTTTTTTTTTGGTTTTTTAGTTCACCGATCAACTTATTTGGTGATTCTAATCTTTGTTTTTTGGGTTATTTTCTTGCAATTTTAGGGGTGTTTTAAGCGATTTAGCCTCATAAAAGACTGAATTTGAAAGGATCAAAGACTTCTAGGGGTAGAGTGAGTATTTTCATTTAATATTCTTATGTGAGGTTATGGATCATATTGGCAAGGGTAGAGTGAGTTTTTTTTTTTTTTTTTAATATCTAATTTATGGTTTATATTTTATTTTAAATGGGTTTTGTATATAGTTATAGGATTTTTGAATAAGCTTTCAGATACAGGGGCAAAATATTTCCTGGAAAACGTAAGCTTGATGACAGTATTTTCTTGTTGAACTCTTTTTTTATTCATGGAAATAGAAAATCTTTGTTCAATTTTTGTTGCTTTGTGATTTCTTTTTGTTGAAATTAAGCTAAATAGTGAAAATTTGGCTCAGTGATTGGGCTTCTGATTGTAGCTGATGAGGGGAATTTCATTCTATGCTTGTGAAGTTGAGAAAATTTTAGCTTACTAACTAAAAGAATCGAAAGCCTTTCTGAGATATTGTTAATACATAAAGATGTCTCAGATGCTTTGGTAAATTCTTTTTTTGTGTTTTAATTGTTTGCAAAAATCATGGAAATGAATCTCTAATGAGAAATTCAAATTAACATGAATTTAAATTTCTCATTATTGTTTGAATCTAAGCTTAAATGTAGTATATGTCAGCCATGGTTTCCATTGATTCATGTTGGTGATTATGGACGCATTAATGCATGGTTTGTAGATGTAGTATATAAGAAAACTTTTCATAAATCATCATTTAAATTAGGTTCAATAATCGAAATAGGGATCGATGCGTGCTAGACTTTGGATTATATTAATGGTAGTATGGTAATCAATGTACTTGAAGATAAATACATATGATAACAAGAGTTTTGGAATCTTGGCCAATTTAGTGCACTCTGTTTTTGCTAGTGTTTATGATTTACTTTGCTTTTCAACATTGTATTTCTCATCAAATGTCAGAGTTATGTAAAAATATCAAGGAGATAAAATCAATTCTTTTTGGATGCATCATTCTACTAGATTGTGCATAGAGTATATTAATGGGGTTGAAAAATTTTCTTGAGTATGCATTTTTTTTTTCTTTTTATAAGAATTAAGAGTATGCATTTAAATATTCAATAAATAAAGATATAAAAACCAATTATTTGTGTGTTGATTGTAGCAACAAGTATCGTTGGATTTGGGATGAGGTCTATCATCTTTTATTAGTGGATCATGTCTTTAACACATTTGTATTGGAAATATACATATTTATATTATACTTTCATCATATTAATACTAACTAATAGTAGGTAGACGTGGCAGGGCTTATAAAAAAAAAAGGTAGACATGGCAAGGGAAGGTAAAAGTAAAGCCAAAATCGTCACACCAAAAGCTGCTCAAGAGATTACTAATCTTTTTCACCAAAAATTGAATGGAGCTTGGATGATTTTTACTGAGTACCCAAGATCTGAGCTTAAAACTCTGTATGCTTGCTATATATCTCAACATTTTAAGCATAAGCAACTAGACAAGGAAGTGAAGAAGGCATTTGTGGAATATGTGAAACACCATTATTCTGATTGGATGTTTCACATTAAAAATCCTATTTTTAAGAAGTTCACAAAGAAAGAAGATCATTACAAGAATGGTCCTTTCTTCATTCCTACACCCTTTTGGAAAAAGATGGTGGATAAATGGATGGATGAAGAATGGGAGGTGAGTATAAATGAAATACGTGTCATAAATTCTCTCTATCTCTCTTGCACTCTCTCTAACCATTATTTGTGATTTACATTTTTCACAATTGTTATATTATTTTAATTTATATTTAATTTGTTTTTAGAGAGTTTTAACATATGGCGTCTGCTCCTAACCATTATTTTAACTCATGTTTAATGTTTTTTTTTTTTTTTTTTTTTTAAGAACTAGCAGAGATGAAGAGGACAATTCAAACAATAACATGGAGGTCGAAAACAACTTGGAGGGTGACTTAGAGAAAAACTAATATAGATTTTGTCATAATTCTAGTTGTTTAAGTTTAAAACAATATTTTTATGTCATGATTTAATTTTAGGATTTCTTTGTATATTCTATATTTTAAAGTTTGAATTTATAAGAATTTTTATGTTTTGATGGATCAATTTTTAGTAATCATTGTACTATTGTAACAGGATAATTAAACAGAAATGATATAAAATAACTTAAAAATAAATAAATAATAAAATATATAAAATATTATCACTGTTGACATAAAAATTTGGTCATAAATAACTTCATAGTGACGACAAAGTCCCTCGTAATTTATAGAATAGCGATGCAACTTAACCCCTTGCAAAAACGTTTTAAGTGACAGCTTAACGTCGTCATTATTATTTCTAACTAATTGTGAGGGTTTAAAAGCTCTTACAAATAAATTTTAATGATGACACTATTTGTCTCTAAAAAGTATGTCATCAATTTGAAATTTGCAAATAATTAATTGCGAGGGTATGAAGGTCCTCACAAATAGTTGTTAACGACGACTGCTTCCTCTTGCTAAAAATAAGTCGTCGACTTTTCTCGTTGTTTGTAAATATATTTGTGAGGGCGGATTTGTTCAATAACGACGGTGGATTGCCCTCGTAAATTATCTATTTGCGAAGGTATGGTCGCAAAATCTCTTTTAGCAACAAGAGCAAATACGACGGCCTTCGAGGGCCATATGCCTTCGCTAATAACCTTTTGCGACGATATTTGAATTTTTGCGAGGGCATTTGATCCTCGCTAGTAGACTCTTTTTTTGTAGTGCAAGTTCGGGTACTTAAGGCATAAAACACAAACCCTAGAAGAATTAAAAATTTGAACCCAAATCCACCTCAATCTCATTAAAGAAAATCTCAAATCCTTACTATTTGGGTCTAGTTGGGCCACAAAACTCATTAAACCTGACTAATTAGTATCCATTGACTTCGGGCATGCAATCTCTGTACAAGCAACTCCCCCCCCCCCCCCCCCCCTTCCCCTTCCCCTTCCCCCAACTCCCAATAATTCCCTCTCTCCCCCCAGCTCCCAATAATTCAATAATTAGAGGAAGGAGAATTTGAAGTTTTAAACTTTGAATGTCTCATTTGAAAATATGTAAGAAGTGTCAACCAATTGACTTACAAAACTTAAATATGCACGGTTCATGCAATCTAAACATACTCTTAGGATTGCTTCATTTATATATCTTTTATCTTCCAAATTTATACTTGCCCATTGGGTATGCATTACAAAAGAATTTATTAGTTAAGCAATTTTCTTCAAAATGAAATATGTAAAAAAATATTATATATCAATCTCTTCAAAGGATAAAATCCTGTAAAAATTAATTTCAAATTCAGTTATTTAAATGCACGTTCCTTCGAATTTATCTTTAAAATTTAGTGTTTTCACATGCATATTTTCTAAAAAATAGTTTTGGGAATGACATTTTCAGGCACATATTTCCATTAAAGTTGGTTTTAACTGAAGTCCAGATAATTTGACATTAGAGGTACATGAAATAAAGCTTTTTGCGATGACCATATTTCATTGCTAGAGCACAAAGTTTGTCGCAAAAATTAATTCAAATAAGTTATCAAGTTAAATTATTAGTGGTGTGTCAAAATTAAATGTGCTCATTTTACAATGAATGTGATTGGATTTCAAAAACGCTATAGTAGAGTTAACAAACCAACACTTAAGAATTTTAGAGAATCCTAATTTACCTGAATTCAATCTAGGACTCAAAACTAAAAAGTAATAAATAAAGTATAATGTTTTTGCTTTTTTTTTTTTAGAATACTAAGTATTTTAACACACACACGGAGAGAGGAAAAAATATTTTAAAGAAACTGACAGTGGTGTACATTCAAAAAGGTGTAATAAAATATAATATTAAAGGTGTAAAAAGTGTTAATGATTTTTTCTTTTAATGAGAATAAGGTAAGTATTAGTGACTATTGAGTTTTATGTAATGCTTTAACACATTCAAATGGACAAGTAAGTGTAAAGTTATGATCTTTAAATGTTTGGAGGTATTCACCTACCTTTTTTGAGTTACAAAAAATTTTAGTTTTATTTTTTAATTTTTTGTATTTTTTATCTAACTGATATCAAAATTGAATCATTTTTATGATTTGTCAAACTAAATCAGTTTTATTACTTATTACAATCAACTAAATCATTTTTATGATTTGTCAAACTAGGGA
Source organism: Castanea sativa (assembly GCF_040712315.1). Classification (NCBI taxonomy): domain Eukaryota; kingdom Viridiplantae; phylum Streptophyta; class Magnoliopsida; order Fagales; family Fagaceae; genus Castanea; species Castanea sativa. Next base: position 41,158,515 of record NC_134013.1, read on the forward strand.
CGGAACCATGTACAAGTTGAGGGGGGTTGTGCCCCCCCCCCCCCCCCCAAATTTTTTAGAAATATTAAATAGTAGGTGAATATTTAAGATTTTAGAAAATAAGCTCAAGGCAAAGTATATTTGCCCCCCTCAAGAAAATTATATTTGCCCCCCTCGACTTCGAATCCTAGTTTTGTCACTGTGTCAAACTAAATCAGTTTTATTACTTAGTACAATCTCTATAGATTAATAAGTAATAACTAGTTACCAACTTACCATGAGTTTTCTTATGATTGACATAATAATTAAGTTAATAAATTGAATGAGAGACCCGAATTTGATTGAACCTAAAAGGTCTTAAAATGGAAATTAAATTAGACATATAACATACTATAATTAGTGTCGGGGACGTTTTGCGACAAGGGTCAAAATTGCAAGATTAGTCCAAATTTTCCCTTGAGTTCTTTAGAACTATTTGTTTGTGGAAAATTAAGCCCAAAATTTCAAATGTATAATGAAAAAAAGGGTATTGATGTTTTAACAATAGAGAAATCAAAATGTCATAATTTTTTTGAGCCCGAAACGATAGAAATTTTTTATTTCAAAAAAATCAAATGTACAGGGTATTAAACTAGACCAAACATCTAGTCTTTGGGTGGACCATCAGCAAACAACTTAGACATGTTGCGATGTCCCACAAGAGTTTCATTAAACATACAATCCATAAAAGAATTTGAAAGCACCTTCACCAAGTCCCAACTATACACGTTGTGCCTCATTTAGACGTTGATATACCTCAAGCCATTTTATTGCACTCTCAAAGATGACCTTTGGATGGAGCTGGACCCTCTCAAAGTAGACTTTATTTCGAGCATGCCAAATCCACCAAGCTGTAGTTGCCCACTTCTCCAGCTCCCCAAGGCTGAGCTTCTGCCACATCTTCTGAAAGAGGAAGAGGAAATCGGTAGGCTCGTTACTGCATTTTTGGATACTTCCCTTGAATGACGCCCATACATTCCTCGCAAAAGGGCACTCCCACAACACATGGCTGACTGTCTCAGTTTGGTGAGCACACAGTTCGCAGTGTTCTTCGATTTTAACTCGTTTCTTATGCAGGTTCTGCCTTGTTGGTAAACATCCTGAGCATGCTCTCCAGAGAAAAGTACGTACTTTAGGTGGCACGTTCAGCTTCCATATCCTCTTCCATGTGTTTCCCTGAGCTTGCGCCAATGAATGTTCGGCGTGGTTTGGCTGCTGTAAGCATAGCGCAACCTGGTACGCTGAACGAACCGTGAAGGTGTGAGTTTTATTCTCCATCCATACCAATCTATCCTGTGTGGTTTGGTGATTTAGAGGCATGGTGAGTATGGTCTCGCAGGTGCGTCTATCGAATGTAGCAAAAAGTTTCCCCCTATCCCATTGCTTAGACTCCCCATTTATCAAGTCATGAACTGTCATATTCACTGGTGGTGGATTGATAAATACTGGGGGGTGAGGTAGCCAATTATGAGTGGCCATATGTATTTTCCTACCATCCCCAATCTGCCATCGAGAGCCAGCATAAATGATATCCCTAGCAGCCAGTAGAGAGCACCATACAAAGGATGGGTTATTCCCCAACTCGGCATCCAAGAAGGAAGTGTTTGGAAAATACCTTGCCTTGTAAACTCTATAAAATAGAGACCCGTTATTGTGAATTAGACGCCATGCTTGTTTGGCTAGCATAGCAAGATTGAAAGCATGGAAATCCTTAAACCCTATTCCTCCCCTCTTCTTTGATATACATAACTTGTTTCAACTCATCCAATGAATTTTCCTTTCCGCCCCGGTTTGGCCCCACCAGTATCTAGCCAAAAGAGAATTGATATTGTCACATATGGATTTAGGGAGCTTGAATAAACACGTGGAATAGGTTGGGATAGCTTGAGCCACCATTTTGATGAGGATTTCACGACCCGCTTTTGAGATAAACTTTTCCTTCCATCCCATTACCCTCTTTGTGATCCTTTCTTGTAATTCCTTGAACGTTCCCACCTTTGACTTTCCATTTAGGATCGGAAGGCCCAAATACTTTTCACATTCCGTCATGACTCGTGCACCCAATAGTTGCTGAATTTCATTTCTCATCCCTTGCCTCGTGTTTTTACTAAAGAAAAGGGATGTCTTTTGTTTGTTAATTACTTGTCTAGATGCACCTTCATATTTGCCCAATAATTCAAGTAGTCTATGGCATTCATCAACTGTTGCTTGGCAAAACAATAGACTATCATCATCAAACAAAAGGTGTGAAATACGTACCCCATGTTTGCAAGACAAAACTCCCTTGAGAGATCGGTTTTCTTCAGCTCTTCTCAGTAAAGCTAAAAGCCCTTCTGCACACAATAGGAACAAATATGGCGAAAGAGGGTCCTTTTGTCCCCCTTGAAAGAGAGATAAAACCCTTAGGTTCCCCATTGATAATAACTGAATAAGATGCTGTGGTGATCGTTTCCATTGCCATATTCACCCATCTGCGATCCAAGCCCAGTTTTATCATTATGTTTCACAAGAAACCCCACTCAACTCGGTCATAGGCTTTGCTAATGTCCAGCTTCACCACCATTTGGCCCACTTTTCCATTTCTATTATTTCGCATCCTGTGCAATAGTTCATATGCCACTGTGGTATTGTCAGTGATTAAACGGTTTGGAACAAAGGCACTTTGAGCCTCAGATATTATCGTTGGTAGGATAGTCTTCAACCTGTTCGCCAAGACTTTAGAGAGAATTCTAAATACCACATTACCCAAACTAATGGGCCAATAATATGACATCTGCTCAGGATCATTCTTTTTGGGATCAGTACAATGTGAGTATAATTCATTTTACGCAACATATGGCCAGAATTTAAAACTGACAGAATAGCCTTAGTTACATCAAATCCAACAATATTCCAATATTTTTGAAAGAAAAAGGGTGACATACCATCAGGTCCAGGAGATTTTGAAGGATGCATTTGAAATAGGGCCCGTCTAACCTCATCCGGTGTATACTTTTGTAATAATGCATTGTTCATGTCTAGGGTGACACGCCTATCCACCGCATCAAGTACGCTTCCCATATCTGTGGGGTTTGTTGGGGTAAAAAGCTCTTTGAAGTATTGCTCGGCAACATGGGCAATCTGCTCATCCGATGTATGCCAACCTCCATCCGTATCCTGAATACCCGATATATGGTTTTTCCAACTCCGTTGACTTTCCCGTTGGTGGAATAATTTTGTATTCTTGTCACCTGCTTGTAACCATATGGATCGGGGCCTTTGTCTCCAAAATAGCTCCTCATGATGTAGAATTGCGTTTATCTCCGATTTCAATGTGCTAATGCGTTGGGCATTGTTGGCACTATTTTGCAATGAAAGATCTTCAAGTTCTGCTTGCATCATCTTGTAATTTGGTTTTAGAATTCCCAAAGATGGCTTTGCTCCACTCCACTAATGCAACCCAGCACTATTTGATCTTCTCAAAGAGCTTAAACATTAGACTCCTATTTTGTGTTTCCCTTCCCCAAACTTCACGGATCAAACCTTCACAATCCGGATGTGTGGACCATTTTTCTTCAAAACGCCTTGGCTGCCTCTTTCTTCTCCTAAGGTCGATGGGTGGGTGTGTTGATATAAGAATAGGCACATGGTCCGAATACGTTGCCTGGAGATGAGTGACTTTCACATGTGGAAATAAGGCCCTCCATTCAATTGTTCCACAAGCCCTATCAAGCCTTTCTTGGACAAAACCCTCACCTTCACGTCCATTGTTCCAAGTGAAAATGTTACCCTGGAATCCCAAATCCACTAACCCACAATGAAGAAGTGCTTCTCTAAATTCTTGCATTGGTCTTAGAGGTCGTGTGAGCCTTCCTTGCTTTTCCTCCATTGTTAAAATCTCATTGAAATCTCCATAGCACAGCCATGGAGCTGTACTCTTGGAGTGAAGATGTTTGAGTAAAGTCCATGACTCGTGTTTCCTTTGCTCCTCTGGCCGCCCATAGAAGCCGGTGAATCTCCAAACTGAATTTTCAGACTTTATATAGGAATCAATATGGTTGGGTGAGTATGTTTGGACATGCAACTCCACCTCTTCCATCCATAAAAGAGCCAACCCGCCACTTCTATGCACACTTGGGACAACCACCATACATCAGTAGGGTAGATCATCTTGTACTTTTCACATTTCGACTACAAAATAGTTTTGTCTCCATTAGAAACAAAACTTTAGGAGCTTTCTCCCTCACTAGATGAGAGAGGACTTCAACTACCGTCTGGTTCCCAAGCCCACGACAGTTCCAGCTTAGGAGATTCATTGTGCTTGGCAGGGGCGGGGCTGCTCATCAGCCTCCGCCATTAGTCAATGAAAAGAGAAAATTGAGAGAGGTTGTGAGAAAGAGAGGGAGGTTCCCATGTTACCATATTTCCAACCCAAATCCATTAACCCAAATCCACTAATCCATATTTCATAGAGCTGAAACTTTAGAGCAAAAGCCCATTAATTTTCGCTTTTCATTGACTACAAGATTTAGAATTGTGAGGATGTTAATTGGCATTAATGGGCTTTTGCTCTAAAGTTTCAGCTCTGTGAGGAAAACGTGGTTGGTTTCTTTAGCTAAAGAGAGACTCTTGTCTTTTTTAAAACATGATTGGTTCCTTTTGAATCTGATTGGAGCCTTTTTTTTATTGAGTTTGGGGTGCTCTAAGTGTCAGGTTTTAGGTCAATAGAAGATGATTTGAACCCCAAGGTATCAACCAAAGAGGATATGGTCAAATTTGGTTTAATTGGGTAAGAGGGATGCCTTGCTTTTTTGCATAATTTGGGAAATGAATTGGCCTAAATTCATGGGCTGATATTTCCTAGGCATGACAGATCCTTGGAAGCTGCATTTGGTAGTTACAGCAAACAAGGCCAACTACTTAAGGCCAGTTATATGTTTCAAGCAACAAATGGTAGAGCAAAAAAGTTGGGTCACAGTCAGTTAGAGCATAAATGCTTTTTTAGGATAAAAATTTCAAGTACAAGACCTCCTCTATGAGCCAGAGGTGCTACCAATGTCCCTTGCCTACTTGGTAGCATGCATGGGCTAGGCTAATGCACAAGGTCCAAAAGAAATCAACTCATACCCTCCAAACCACACTTCCTCAATTTTCCCCAATATGTCACATAGGCTTGAGCCATGCTTTAAAGAATAAAATATAATATAATACATGAATTGAACTCACAAGAAAATTAGGCTTGGTTGAATCAGGCTTGTAGAAAATATGTCACGAAAATGGGTATCAAAAATTGGTGGAGCATAAAGTGATACATAAGATTTGTATTCAACTCAATGATCATAACAACTCATTTGGGAGGAGGGAAATGGATAAAATGAAAAGGAATGAAAAGAATGATTTTAAAATATTCATTCATTTCCCCCGCTTAGGAGTTTTAATGAAGGGAATGGAAAGTCCACTATCTTGTTTAGAAGTTTAAGTGGGAGGGAATGAAATGGGAAGAAAAGAATACCATTCCTCTCTATTTTCTTAAAATCTCAAATTTGCAAGGGAAAGGAAATTAGGTTTAATATATTTTATACTAAAACTCCCAAAATACCCTTATATATTCAGTCTTTTATTTCAAAATGAACAAAGTTTGGCTACAAACTTGGTTGTCGCCATTGGCTACAATTTCCACTAATTTTTTTTTAATATGGCTACATGTTCGGTTATAGATTGACTCTAGTTAATTAATCCAATTACCCAAGTTGATTAATTAGTTAATATTACATGCAAATCATATTAGGGCACAATCAATTCTCCAAACTAAATTAAAGTGCAGTGGATAATAAGTTTGACACAATGATTTGATCATGATAGGGTAAAACACTTGCAGGCAAAAACCCCATCAGGTGAATTTCAAGTCACCACTTTCGAAGAATCCGCTAATAAAGAAACAATCGGTTACAAGTACAAGAAATTTTATCCAAATCAAGTTTTCCTAAAGTACCTACCTATAGTAGAACCTACTGACCAATACTAGTATCAGCTCTAATACTTAATTAGACTTATTCTTGTAGAGATTTCTCCTTTGCATGGATCTCAGTATGTGACTGATAACACAAAAATAGTTGATTGTTTTTGTTTGGCTGAGTTCTTCAATCCATGCTTGAAGATTTGGAAGCAGCTGTGGACGTCGCTCCAAAAATTGAGAAAAGAGAAAGCCTTGTTAAGGGCTTTTCTTTTTCCTTTTTTTTGGGTTTATTGCAAATTGGGTCCTTGGTGACATTACTCTTTGTGTGCATGTGTTTCTAGGGTGAGGTGGTGTGTGTGTGTGTGTGTGTGTGTCTCTTTTTCTTATTTTTATTTTAGGAGTCATCACTAACCGTTGGTTTTGTATTAGGTCTGATTGATCACCTATTTGTCTAATTCTTTTTAAATTACCTAATGAACTAGAACCAATTTTAAGGGTTGTTAATTAATTAAGGTAAACCAAAGATTTTGGACTCAGAAGTTTGGTTATATGTGGGGAAAGTGTTTTGCACCCAACACCGCCTATTCAAAGGACAATACCCCATTTTAATTTTAATTTTATCGTTATCTTTTTTATGAAAAGGATTAGATACTTGTTATTTTGTTTTTGGAAAAGTTTGGTACAAAAAATATACATATATACATGTGAGTGTTTATTTATTTATAAAGTAGCATATGAATATTTATTGCAAAGAATTATTTAATACAAAGCATGTGAAAGAAGTTCACTACATTACAAGAAATAATATATATAACATGTGAATATTTACATACCATGTATTTAGTATGGATAGTTACAACTTGAAAATAAAAAGGGAGAGTAAGAAAGATAGTATATTGTTGCCATCCTCCATTTGCCTCATTTCTCATGTAAAAAAACACAATAGACTACAACATTAGTGCCAAAGGAGGCGGGACATGTTAACTTGATTGGTGCCTATTGGTTCAATGAAATTGGACTATAGACACTTGAAAGTTCAAATAGTATGTAAAACACCTATGAACATTTAGACTCCTAAATATAAAATAACCAACACAAGCTTATAATCAAACAATATATGTGCGGAAAATGAAATATAAGCTATAACCAAATTAGTAACACTCTAAACCATATTTAATCATAAACACAACAGTAATTAATAGGTAAAGAGAAAGGGAAGAAGGATGCAAAGACAAAGATAACACGCCAATGTGTTATCGAAGAGGAAACTAAAAAACTCGACGAAAAACCTCTCTGCTGGCCTCCAAGCGGTCAATAATCCACTAGAGAATGAATTTGGGATACATGAATAGCAGAAGACCCTACAAGCCTAATCTACCTAGTGCACCTAAGCCCTCTAAGCTTCTTGCTCCAACAGGGTTACGCTGAACCTTGTCTTCTCTAGCTTACCGGATCTCGCAATCGCCCATTGCATCAACCAAAATGAATTGGTCCCTTCTGAATTGCTACCCAAGCACCAAAATGCCTCCTCACTGATATGGGTATCGTGAGAAAAGGATTTGGTAAATGTACCTCTCAAGGATATGTCAATGGAGAGGGTGAGAGTAGAGGAATTTGGAGAATCAAAGAATGAAGATTGTGGATGAGTCTATCTTGTTTTTCTCTAGGGTTTCTCTCTCAAAATTCTCTCTGGAAGCTCTCAACATTTCGTGGGTATAAAGGTATATATAGTAGAGTGTATGAGGAATGTGAAATGTCAGGTTTTATCCAAATAGGGCATTCTGGCGACTCAACCTCGCGACTGGAACGAGTCGCGAGTTTAAGCCGCAAGCTAACTGCTTGGCCAGACTAAAAGTTTTGTCATGTAGTGCTCCAGCTGTCACAACCCTTCAACTCCCTTGCATCCTCCACACGTGTGCCACCTTTGGTGACTCGCCAGTCGCAAGCCTTTTCTTGAGTGCACACAATTTAGGTTTCTTCACACTCTCACACACACTACCCTTACATAATTCCCACCTAAATATAGGATAACTAATTACTAAATTACAAGCAAATTTGGCACGGAATAAAGCCAACACATGATTGAATAAATTCAATCTTACAGTCTCCCCCTTTGGCTATTCCGTGACAAAACCCTAAAACGGACTCTAGACTTAACATATGAGTTGGGAACAGTTGCCAAAACTCACTCACACCTAACTCTAGAAACTGTGAAGCTCTTGAACCATACGAACAAGTTTTTTTTTTTTGAAAACAATAACACAAGATGATTATTGTAAGCAAAAAACTTGAAATGCATTTGGAGCAAGCACAATGCAATCAAGTAGTAAAGATTAAAGCAATAAAGCATGACTTGACTAAACATGAACAATTACTATAAACAATGATCACAATGAACATTCACACAAGAAATGAACATTCGGACATGCAAGTTAATAAGCTCAGTGCAAAAAATCATTTGCATGTCCAACACTCAACTGATGCAAGAACACTAAAGCAAGAAGCATTAGGTTTAAATTTCATCAAGGATACAAGATCCAACAAGGGCACAAGAGTGATGTACTAAAGAAAATGCATAACATTAATTAAAAGTACTAAAAGCAAACAAGAAAACAAACATAAAGAGAAATAGACAAAACAAAGTTTTCTTATTAACATAATGTTTTCTCCCCCTTGGAATATGCATCTCCCCTATGGAATATATCCCCCCTACAAATATGCACAAGAAATAGAATTTCTCCCCCTAAGAATGTGCATAAGAGTCATATGGAAATGACAAAACTCTCCGGTATACTACTCTAGAGTATACTCTCCCCCTTTTTGACATGAACAGACAAAGGGGTCAAGGAGAAAACAGGGCAAGAGATGAAGATACGAACAATGATAATGATGCATGAAGGGTGTGAGATGAATGAGAAAATGAAGCTCAAACCTAAGACAAAACAAAATACTACAAAGCATAGGTAAACATGACATGCTAGGATGAAGAATCAAGGTATAGACCAATGTATGACAAGGGTAGTATAGGTGTGTGCAAGAGGTGGCTATGTGCAATGCATGACCTATGCATGGAAAATGCACATGTGGGGCAAGGTGTGTTAAATACACAACCAATAAACCAAACATGTTCCTAATGAGGAAACATGAGAAACCCCAAATTTTGGTACTCATCGGAGTCCAAACAAGCGAGAAAATGCCTATGAGACATTTTTATCAAACGCCTAGCGTGCACACTATGAACAACAATATGAAACAATGCATGAACATCATAAAAGCCACCCTTAGTACATGTTCTTTTTGTCACAAGGGGCCAACATCCAAAGAAAATCATAAAAAAAAAAACCAATCCCATACAAAAAATTGACAAAAATTAAGTTTTCCCAACCCCTTTGATGAAAAACCCAACCAAGAGCACAAGACTTTCCAAAACATAATCTAAGGATCCAAAACAATGAAAAGAGTTTAAAAATTACCTTAGAGATGTTAATGGAATGAAAACCATTTAAATTGTTTGGGTTTTGATGTAAAAATATTGAAAGAGGGGTTTTAGAGAGGATGGGAGAGGTTTAAAACAGGTTTCCCACGAAAAGCTCTTTAAAAAGCTATTTCTGGGCGTTTCGCGACTGGGCGAGTCATGAAGATTTTCGAGAGTTGCAAGTGAGTCGCAAAAGCTTCTGGATGAACTCGCGACTTGCAAATTTCACGACTGGCGAGTCGCGAGATGAGTCAAGAAGATTTTTGCGAGTCGTAAGTGAGTCACAAAAAATGCATTTTCCAGTTTCGCGACTGGTGAGTCGCGAGATGAGTCGCGAAAAACTCTGACACCTGTTTTTCAACACAAAACATGTTTAAAACAATGAAAAACAAAGTAAGCACTAAACATGAACACAAAAGAGTGATAAAAATCACTTCCAAATACATATAAAATGATCAAAAATCTTTTTGGTTTGATCCATATATAGTTGAGCACACACACATTATATTTAAACAAGTACAATCAAATAAATGAATAAGGCATTCATTGAACATTAGGCATGTGTGTTGTGTGTGTGTATCAAATGTGGAATAGCCCTTAGTCTAGAATGAAACTTCAATGATCAATCCTCATCCAAATGGAACGATTGTTTGGAATGAGTGTCTCATGAGAAGTGAGACATAGGTTGGAAGATTGATAACTGGAGATGCACATAGACAAGGAGGTAAGAACATCAAAAACTTTCTTCAACAACTTACCATTTTCTCCGAAAATTGGTTTTGCTTTCATAGCACAACTTCCAAAAAACTCAAGTTTCTCTTTTCTTTTGATTGTTTTAAGAGCTTGTAACTTAGAGCAATAAGGTCTAAGATGACCAAGGGCACCACAATGGTGACAAACAATGCGTTTAGGTCCACTAGGATTTTTGGGGAGGGATCTAACAACATGGTCTTGTTCTCTCTTCAACTTGAGACATTGTGGCCTTATGTGACCAATCACACCGCAATGGTGGCAAGTTGGAACAAACTTAGATCCATCCAAAACCTTAGATTGAGACCTAAACGAAGGCTTTGGCTTAATAGCCTTTCTCTCCACTTTTTGGTTTCTTTTGTGTGGAGAAATGTACACCTATTTGTCTTTAGTGGTAGAACACACAATAGGCACAAAATCGGGTACCACAACATGATTGCAACAAATATTTCCATCCTTATTAGCAATAGGTTCAGCAATCAAACGCTTGGCATGTATCATAAGAGATTCATTTTCACATTTTAGCTCATCAACAAGTTTGTTAGACAAAATAAGTTTAGCATCCAAGTCCATATTCAAACATTCAAACTCTTTCAGCTTTTCAAGTAAATTTTCAACAAGTTTCTTATATTTCTCAACCAATTTATTAGATTCATTGAGCTTAGCAATCAAATCATCCTTTTCACAAAATAACTTGCTCAAATTCTTTTGAAACTTCTTAGAATTTTTCTTCAAGAGCTTGATGTTAGGAATATCAACAACACCAAAGGATTCATGTAACATAGCATCACAATCATGAGGATTATCACTCATAGAGGCATTTTCACAAACACATGGCATGTTACATTCATCAACATCCAAAACATGCATAGAAGCATACAAATCGCTATCCATCGCAAATAACACAAGGGATCAATGATCACACTGAGGTAATGAAACCATAACAAGTGCACCTACTCTGATACCAATTGAAAGTCAAATAATGTGTAAAACATCTATGAACGTTTAGACCCCCAAATATAAAATAACCAACACAAGCTTATAATCAAAAAATATATGTACGAAAAATAAAATATAAGCAATAACCAAATTGGTAACATACTCTAAACCATATTTAATCACAAACACAGCAGTAATTAAAAGGTAAAGAGAAAGGGAAGAAGGATGTGTAGAGAGGGAAAATTCCTGACCTATCACAAGCTGACACATCATACTACCAAGTCCACAAAATACAACCAATTACAAAGCGCCACGTACGACTGCTAGGTTTTGCTATCACTATTCAGAAACCAATAGAAATTTGCCAAGTGTCATTGAAATAAAGGCATGAAACGCATCAGCATGCGTAAGCGATGACACAAGCAGCCCTGCACATGTAAGCGATGACACAAGCAATCCAGCATGTGTAAGCGATGATATAAGTGGACCAATCAGGCTGTGACATGTGTCACCAATCAGACTCTGCTACGTGTCGCTCACCTACCCCCAAACTCCTATAAATAGAAGCCTTCCTAAGACATTAGGGGGACAGGAAAAAGATATCGTAAGTTCAGAAATCCAGAAGCTTTGCCGGAATCAAACCCTAAAGCCTCCAAGAACTTCAACCTCAAATACAAACAACATTCAAAGCAAAATCATCTACACTACTTGTCTAGATCTCAAAGGTCACTAGAATCAAGCTCAAAAGCCTCCAAAAACCTCAACAAACCACAGACCAGTGAAGCTCTAAGGATTCTAGCCTCTAAAGCCCTAAAGAACTTCCACCACAAACCTTCAGAAAAGAAGAACGCACGAAGAATACGAAGAACACAAAGAACACGAAGAACAAAGAATTTCTAACAAGCTTATAGCCAAAGATTCATTGTAATTCCGTTTCAAAGATCTTCGATCCATTCCTCAACCACATTGAAGGATATCTCGTGTTCGAATCAAAATTATATTACCACAATTCCAATTAACAAATCTTTCAAGGAGATCGAATCAGAGGATCACTCTTTTTTAATTACAAAGAATTGTACCACATATTCATCAATACAAATTCGCATTTGTGAAACTATTTTACTTGTTTGATTTATTTCAAACTAAGAATTTAGTCGTCTACAAATTCTGGCACGCCCGGTGGGACCTCTTTGCCTCTCATCTCTTTCTCCTTCAAAAGAAAAGAAATTCAATTTGCTACTAGCTTTGATGGCCTCTAACAAGAATGCTCAAAAAGCGGTGATTGATGCTTCTGTTGCCAATGGTTATGTCGACCCAATCACTCGCAGTCGATCCAAAGCTCTTGATCAACTGCAACCCCAATCAACCAAAGAAAGCAAGCTTCATAATACCATCTCTCTGGACTTTCTTGCAAAAAGGAAAGCTACCACTAAGGACTCGTCTGTCTCGAAAGATTTTGAGATCAATGATGAATCATCCCCAACAAAGACCTTTTCTATCAACTCTTCACCCGTGATGAGAAACTTAAGGAATAAAATGCCTTTGACTCATCGTTTTCTCCATCATATCTAGAGGTCATGCCAGTAATGATGACCAACACCTCTACTATGGAAGAAAAGATGGCTGAAATGGAACAAAGGGTCACCCTTCTCACAAAAGCACTTGAAGATAAGGATGTCTAAATTGCAACCCTGATGAACAAATTGGAAGTCCAAGATTCAGGTGAATCAAATCTTGACCTTGAGCACCCTCCTGGCTTTACCTTGAAGGGAGAAAACGCTAGGGGTGATAAGGGAAAAGGAGGTGAAGGCACTTCTCAACACGGACATTCCACCTTAATGGCCTCAATATCTGTCCAACAACTGCAGGACATGATAACGAACACCATACGAGCATAATATGGAGGTTCTTCTACACATTTTCTCATATATTCAAAACCCTATACGAAGCGTATTGACAATATGAGAATGCCAAATGGGTATCAACCCCCCAAGTTATTGCAATTCGATGGTAAGGGAAACCCTAAGCAACACGTTGCTCACTTTGTAGAAACCTGTGAGAACGTAGGGACTCAATGAGGCCTCTTTGTAAAGTAGTTTGTTCGTTCGCTGAAAGGGAATGCCTTTGATTGGTATACGAACTTAGAACCTGAGTCAATTAATAGTTGGGAATAGTTGGAAAGGGAGTTCCTTAACCGGTTTTACAGCACACGCCGTACAGTAAGCATGATGGAGCTTACCAATACTAAGCAGTGGAAAGACGAGCCCGTTGTTGACTATATCAATCGGTGGCATTCTTTGAGTCTAGATTGTAATGATAGACTGTCTGAAAAATCTGCTGTAGAAATGTGCATCCAAGGCATGCACTGGGGACTTCTATACATCCTGCAAGGGATAAAGCTCCAAACATTCGAAGAATTGGCAACTCGTGCACACGACATGGAATTGAGTATCTTTTGCCATAGAAATATGAAACCTCCCGTACCTGAAGAAAGGAAAGAAAGGCAGGAAATAAAGAAAAATGACAGGAGTACGAAAAGTAATGTCAAAGACTCCATGAATATCAACCCTGCCCCAGTCAAAATTTCAACAAGAAATGTGAAGGCTAATGAGAAGAGGCCTGAGGGAGGCCAATGACGTGAGGCGCGTCGCTCATCATTCAAGGAATGGGAACAAAAGGAGTATCCTTTCCTTGACGCTGATATGCCCGAAATGCTAGAACAACTGCTCAAGTTGAAATTAATCGAATTGCCAGAATGCAAACGATCGGAAGAGGTAGGAAAAGTTGATGACCCGAACTATTGTAAGTGTCATCGCATCTTAAGCCATCCAATCCAAAAATGCTTTGTTCTTAAAGAACTCATCATGAAGCTAGCCAAGGAAAGGAAAATCAACTTAGATGTTAGTGATGTTGCTCAGTCAAATCTTGCAACATTTGCTTGCGGGTCACCTAGTTGTATGTCTCCAACTACTAAGCAGGGGGTAAATACCACGTTCATCCGATTTGGTTCTTTGGAACCTATTCAAGTTCAGCTCTCACAAAAAGCATCTGATTATAACTCAAATGATGATAAAAAGTCAACAGTGGATGAGGAAGAGGGTTGGACTTTGGTTACTCGCAAGAGATGGAAGAAGAGACGAGTATTCCCTCTTCATTTGATCACCCAAGAGTCCAGAAGAGCACAAAACCAAATTCAGCCTCAGTCAAGAAGAAAGAATGATAAAAGGAAAGAAGGACTAAGAGCAAAAATGTATGATGATTTGGTACAAACCCAAAAATTTCGAAGTCTCGTCACATTGGAAGAATTCTTCCCCATAAAATTCTTTCAAAACAAGTCAGCAGAGGCTGTTCACACGGTCTCTCGTTGCGAAGTTGATGACAAAAAAAAAGGTGTTGACCATGGTAGTTCAAATGAGACTTTTTCATCTTTAGAACAACTCAAATCTCAGGTTGATAAAGTTGAACCCTCACAATCCTCCACCTCACCAAAAGAAGGGATCACCCAAGCTCTTGAAGAGCCAAAGATTTACACTCCTTGTACCAATACACTTCAACAAACACAGGAATGTTGCGCGTGCTCTCCAGACTTAACTTTCACTGATGAGGATCTATTGTTAGGTTCTAAGCCTCACAATCTTTATGTCTCTGGTTATGCTCGTGAACAAAAGATTGATTGCATTCTCATTGATGGAGGTTCAGCTATTAATATACTACCGAAAATGACAATGAGACGACTTCGTCTTGCTATGGAGGAATTATCGCACAGTCGCTTGGTCATACAAGGTTTTAACCAAGGAGGACAACGCACCATCGGCATGATCCACTTGGAGCTAATCATTGGAGAATTGACAAGCAACGTTTTGTTCCATGTCATTGATGCCAAGACAACCTACAACATGTTGTTAGGACGTCCATGGATCCATGGGAACAGAATAGTGCCGTAAACTTTGCACCAATGTTTCAAGAATCTTCAAAGTGGAATAAAGAAAGTCGATGCCGACTTGAAGCCTTTTTCTGAGACTGAAGCTCACTTTGCTGACGCGAAGTTTTATGTAGAAGATGATATCCCTAATAAAGTTCTCCTGGTTGAAATCCCGTCCATGAAAAGCAAGCAGGGTAAAAAGAAGCATGTTAAATTCATCACTAGAAAGGATGTTCCTTCCCCAAAGGAAGATCTAGGATATGGGAATAACCAGTCTAGGGAATCTACTAGTAATTCAGAGAAAGCGGAAAGTTCAACGCCTTCCAATAACCCTCCATTCCTCCGTTATGTACCATTATCACACCGCAAGAACGGACAATCACCATTCGCGGAATGCCTTCAATCTACAATGGACATGCGAAGACCTCCTACAAAGCTCACGATGAAGGATGTAGCCATATTGAAAGAAAATCATGTTATGCCTTTAACTTCATCCACAAATCCTTTGCCCTTGAAGCCACTAAATGGATTCGTGAGGTCTTCACAAAGTCTGACAGAGCATGGTATTCTACCAAGTAAGTGGACGAAAGAATGGTTTGACCCAAAGGCATATAGGCTATTAGCCAAAGCAGGCTACGATTTCTCAAAACAAGGCGGCCTAGGGAAACTAATTCCAGAAGCCACCGAAGAAAAGATGCACGGCCTTAGTAAAACACAAGGGAAAATGCGGCTTGAAGGGCATGAAATTCCTATCCCAAAGACCGGAATAGGTTATACTCCAGAACCACTAGCTCAAATATGGATCAATAAAAGAAGCAATGCTTCAAGTTCCCAATACATAACAGTAGAGGTCGACGAAAGTTTGAATCAAAGAAAAGATCACTCTTCATCACGCATCTCAGTATTCGATCGCATTAAAGCTTCATCGTCACGAATTACAGTGTTCGACAGGTTAAATACGGCTTGTTTAACGCAAAGTCGGGACACTTTTGCGTGTGGATCAGTCTTTAATCGATTGGGGACAACAAAAAGGCCCATTGATAGTTGCTCTCAAAACTCAATAAACTTTGAGGTTCAAAAGAAGGAGAAAGCTAATGATGAGATCCGCAGTAGTATTCCTTCACGCATGAAACGTAACTTTATTTTAGATATCAGCACTGAAGGAGCTCTCAAAGTCAAAAGGCGAACGATTGTACACACAAGTCAGTCACTCGTCCACAATGAGCAAATTGAAGAGGTATCATCCTCGTTTCATATTATAGTAGAAGAAGATACACTGTCAGATGTTGAAGCCACCAAGGATGAGGTCGATGAAGCTCCCCTAGCCTTGGAAGATGGAGTACAGGCTACAGTTGATGAACTTAAAGAGATCAATTTAGGAACTACTGAAAAACCCCGACCAACTTTCATCAGTGCCCTTCTCACTCCTGAAGAAGAAGAAGCATATCTCCAGCTCCTGGTAGAATATAAAGATGTGTTTGCTTGGACTTACAAAGAAATGCCTGGGCTCAATTCAAGTATTGATTTACACCATTTGGCAGTAAAGAAGGGCGTGCACCCTGTAAAACAAGCTCAAAGACGCTTTCGTGAGGTCAATAAGCTAATTGAGGCAGGCTTCATTCATGAAGTACAGTATCCAGAATGGATCGCTAACATCATCCCTGTCAAAAAGAAAAATGGACAAATCCGAGTGTGCGTTGACTTCCGTGATTTGAACAATACATGTCCCAAGGATGATTTTCTGTTACCTATCACTGAGATCGTGGTTGACGCCACTACTGGCCATGAAGCCTTATCTTTCATGGATGGCTCTTCTGGTTATAACCAAATTCGAATGAATCTTAAGGATGAAGAGTTCACAGCTTTTCGTACCCCTAAAGGCATTTACTGTTACAAAGTAATGCCTTTTGGATTAAAGAACACTGGTGCTACTTATCAACAAGCCATGTAAAAGATCTTTGATAATGTACTTCATAAGTACGTGGAGTGTTATGTCGATGATCTGGTGGTTAAAACAAAAAGGAGGGAAGACCATCTGGTAAATTTGCGATCCGTGTTCAACCGCTTAAGAAAGTATCAGCTTAAAATGAACCTTCGCAAGTGCGCTTTCGGCGTAACATCTAGGAAATTTCTTGGTTTCATTATGAGGCACCGCGGTATTGAAATTAACTAGTCCAAAATTAAAGCTATCCAGAAAATGCCAGAGCCCAAGAACCTGTGAGAACTTAGAGGCTTGCAAGGAAAACTAGCTTACATACGACGATTTATTTCAAACTTGGCAGGTCGATGTCAACCTTGCAATAGATTGATGAAGAAGGATGCACACTTTGAATGGGATGAGGCTTGTAGCAATGCTTTTGCGTGCATCAAAAGATATTTGCTTAATCCTCCAGTTTTAGGTGCTCCTATCCCTAGAAAGCCTTTGGTGCTATACATTGCGGCACAAGAAAGGTCTCTAGGTGCTCTTATGGCACAAGAAAATAAAGAGGGGAAAGAAAGAGCCCTTTATTATCTAAGTTGAACTCTCAATGGAGCTGAATTAAATTATTCTCCTATTGAAAAGATGTGCCTCGCTCTTTTCTTTGCCATAGACAAACTGGAACACTACATGCAAGCACATACGGTTCATTTGATAGCAAAGGCGGACACGATTAAATATGTCCTCGCCAGGCTAGTGGTTTTGGGTCACATAGCTCGATGGGCAGTCTTGCTGCAACAATGCGACCTTGCATATGTTCCGCAAAAAGCTATCAAAGGACAAGTATTGGCAAATTTCTTAGTTGATCACCCAGTTCCATCTGATTGGGAGTTCTCTGATGATTTCCCAAACGAATACGTGTTTTACATTGAAGTAATGCCACCATGGATGATGTTTTTCGATGGGGCTGCACGTCAAGAAGGAGCGGGGGCAGGTGTAGTGTTTGTTTCTCCACAACGACAAATACTTCTATACTCGTTCTCATTAAGCGAACTTTGCTCTAACAATGTAGCCGAATATCAAGCATTGATCATTGGTCTACAAATGGCCATTGAGATCCGCATATCGTAACTCGAGATCTTTGGGGATTCCAAATTAATTATCAACCAAATCTTGGAGCAGTATGATGTCAAGAAAGAAGACCTTGTCCCTTATTACAATTATGCGAAGAAGTTGCTCGCAAATTTTGAGGCAATTACATTGGAGCACATACCAAGGAAGGAGAATAGACAGGCTGATGCTTTAGCTAATTTGGCTACTGCCTTAGCATTATCCTAAGAAGAGACAACCAAAGTTGCTATTTCTCAAAGGTGGATGGTGCCTTTCGTGGTTGAAGAAGAAAAAGAAGAAGAGCAAGCCAATGTCATATTTGTATGCCTTGTCGAAAAAGAAGATTGGCGACAAACGATCATTGAGTACCTTCAACATGGAAGACTCCCAGATGATGTACGCTACAAGACCGAAGTTTGGCGAAAGGCTGCTCGATTCATTTACTATAAAGAAACTCTCTTCCGCCGTTCATTTGATGGTTTGTTTCTCCGTTGCTTAGGAGAGGAAAAGGCTAAACAAGCCTTAGAGGAGGCTCATTCTGGAATATGTGGTGCACACCAATCAGGTCCTAAGTTACACTACAGGATCAAGCGAATGGGTTACTATTGGCTTACGATGGTGCAAGATTCCATGGAGTATGCTAAAAAGTGCAAAGCTTGTCAATATCATGCAAACTTCATCCATCAGCCACCAGAACCTCTACACCCAACTGTAGCTTCTTGGCCTTTTGATGCATGGGGGGCTTGACGCAATAGGACCATGTTCGTGCATCATCTCTCCTCTAAGGACATGTTCGTGCAATGTCAAAATCATGACAACATTCTTCTCACATCTTCAAGGTTTTGTTGGCATCTCTTTGCATCCTCAAAGTCTTGATGGGAGCTTCTTGAAACTTCAACGTCTTGTTGGAATCTCTTTGCATCCTCGAAGTCTTAATGGGAGCTTCTTGAAACTTCAAGCTTTATTATAAAGGCCAATATTAGTGCAACTTCAATGCAAATGCAAGTGCCAATGTGGAATGTTAATGTGGCTTCATGGTATAGACGGATGTCGGCATGGCTTTGGTGCAAATGAAGTATTGACATGGCTTCATGATAAAGATGAATGTTGGCACAGCTTTGGTGCAAGTGAAGTGTTGACGTGGCTTCATGGCAAAAATGGATGTTGGCATGGCTTCAGAGCAAATGAAGTGTTAACGTGGCTTCATGGCAAAAATGGATGTTGGCATGGCTTTGGTGCAAATAAACTGTTAACGTGGCTTCATGGCAACGATAAATATCGGCACGGATTCGATGCAAATGAAGTGTTGACATTGTTTCATGGCAAAGATGGATGTCGGCATGGCTTCGGTGCAAATGAACTGTTGACGTAGCTTCATGGTAAAGATGAATGTTGGCATGGCTTTGGTGTGAATGAAGTGTTGACATGGCTTCATGGCAACAATAAATATCGGCATGGTCATGCAAATAAAGTGTCAAGGTAGCTTTATGGCAAAAGAAGAGTGTCAGTGCAGCTTCAGTACAAGGACAAATGCTGGTGCGATTTCAATGGCCAAGACTCGTGATGTGGCTACTTTGCAAAGATTATTGACATTGCTGCATAACAAAAACAAGCAACCACAAAGAACTTGTCAGAAGAAAATCTCATAGCACGTAAACAAAAAAAAAAAAAAAGTGAGCTTCAATTTTAGTCTCTAGCCTGTCAAAAAAAAAAAAATCAAAAAGTGAAAAAAAAAATATATATATATATATATATATATAATAATAACAATTAAGTGAAAAAAAAAAAAATCTCTACACTTGTATTACGTTACCCACTGAGATTATGCTTTGTATAACTTCATGCATGGCCCGGTGGCTTTATATAGATAACTTCTGAGATAACAGACAAAAAAAAGGAACAGTAGGCAAGCCATTAAAATACTGCCACCCAAACGGATAATGTTTAAAGTCAGACTTTGCAACTCAAATACACTTAAAGTCAATGAAAACTACACGGAATGTTGAAATGAAAGATGACAAACAGAATACGGTAGCTCACCGACTACTTTCTGACCCTTAAGTTTAAGCACAGGTGACGCCTTGTCAGAGCCGCCGCCGTAAAAGAACAAGAAAAGCCAATACAAAGACAAATGGTCACCCACAACCTTCTCTTTTAGATTTGTAAAAATCTTGACATTATTTTACAAAAATGAACACACAAGGATCTTAAACTGACTTCAACCTCCAAAACCCAGAAAAGTCAACCTCATCGAAGTTACCACGCGCCTTCACGCACCGCCAAAAGCTTCAGAGGATCGCGGCCTACTCCTTCATATTCGTACAAATCCAGACTTCATTTCAAGAAAGTGGCATTACCACTCGATCCAGCGGCCTTAGATCGACAAGACCCAAAAATTTCGGGTCCAAAAAAGTTTCCACGCTCCTCCATGCACTGCCAGATGCTTCGGAGATCCCAGCATCAAGTTCACGTGCTCCCACACGCCACCCTCACCTTCCACGCGCTCACACGCGCCGGCAATCTCTCACGCGCGTGCACGTGGCACACGTTGACACAGACTTCAACGCTATGACGTCACGGATGACGTCATCCTCCACCAACCGGTTTGACCCAGACCAACCTAGAAAACCGACCCGGATTCGGACCGCCTGAAAAAAAAAAAAAAAAAAAAAAAGCTTTGACTAGTTGGAACTTTGACTTTGACCAAAAAGTCAAAATTTTCAAAACAGGCCTGTCCCACTCAGTTTTTCGTGTCTTTCCAATTTTGGGATCTGTTTCTTCAACCGAGACTTGAAAATTGCACAACAGTCTTGGAACTTTGACTTTGACCAAAAAGTCAAAATTTTCAAAACGGGCCTGTCCCACTCAGTTTTTCGCATACTTTCCAATTTTGGGATCTGTTTCTTCAACCGAGACTTGAAAATTGCACAAGAGTCCAATTTCTAAAAAGTTGACTTTTGCACAAATCTTGACCAAAAGTCAAAAATTTTGAAAAGGACCTCTTGCTCGATTTTTCGCGTACGTTCCAATTTTGGGGTCTATTTATTCATTAGAGAATCCAAAATTGCTCAAATAGTGTGATTCTACAACTGTTGGCTTTGATGTAAACTTTGACCGAAAATCAAGATGTTCGAGCAAAGCTTGTCTTATCAGGTTTTCATAAAGATTTTGACTTTGAAATCTGCGTATTTGTTTTGGACTTAGAAACCACCAATCTGACCCACTTCTCCGAAGTACTAGCGGTGTCCAAAATTTAAGCTCTCAAGATCATAATTTGAGATCCATCCATTTGGTCTGGATTCCCTCAAGATTATCCTCCAGACTTGATCAAGGCTCCCCTTTCGAATCAAAATTATATTACCACAATTCCAATTAACAAATCTTTCAAGGAGATCGAATCAGAGGATCACTCTTTTGTAATTACAGAGAATTGTACCACATATTCATCAATACAAGTTCGCATTTGTGAAACTATTTTACTTGTTTGATTTATTTCGAACTAAGAATTTAGTCATCTACAGGATGCAAACACAAAGATAACACGTTGATGTGTTATCGAAGAGGAAACCAAAGAACTCGGCGAAAAACATCTTCGCCACCCTCCAAGTGGTCAATAATCCACTAGAGAATGAAGTTGGGATACATAAATAGGAGAAGACCCTCCAAGCCTAATCTACCCAGTGCACCTAAGCCATCAAAGCTTCTTGCTCCAACAGGATTACACTGAACCTTGTCTTCTCTAGCTCACCAAATCCCACAATCGCTCATTGCATCAACCAAAATGAATTGGTCCCTTTTGAACTGCTTCCCAAGCACCAAAATACCTCTTCAATGATATGGGTATGGTGAGATAAGGATTTGGCAAATGTACCTCTCAAGGATATGTCAATGGTAAGGATGAGAGTAGAGGAATTTGGAGAATCAAATGATGAAGATTGTGGATGAGTCAATCTTGTTTTTCTCTAGGGTTTCTCTCTTAAAATTCTCTCTGGAAGCTCTTAATATTTCGTGGGTATAAGGGTATTTATAGTAGAGTGTATGAGGAATGTGAAATGTCAGGTTTTATCCAAATAGGGCATTCTGGTGACTCGACCTCGTGACTGGAACAAGTTGCGAGTTTGAGCTGTGAGCTAATTGCCTGGCCAAACTAAAAGTTTTGTCATGTAGTGCTTCAGCTGTCACAACCCTTCAACTCCCATGCATGCTGCACATATGTGCCACCTTTGGCGACTCGCCAGTCACGAGATCCAATCGTGAGGCTCTTCTTGAGTAAACACATTTGAGGTTTCTTCACACTCTCTCACACACTACCCTTACATAATTCCCACCTAAATACGGGGTAACTAATTGCTAAATTACAAGCAAATTTGGCATGGAATAAAGCCAACACATGATTGAATAAATTCAACTTACAATTGAAAAGCTCAGATCTATGCTAAAACAAAAAAGTTTGTTCAGACCCCCAATTAAAAATTATGGCTAGATTGTTTTTACTCTAACTTAAACTAAGTGCGGAACAAGAGTAAATAAGTTCAATGAACCGATAACACTACCCTATGCCATATTCATCTGTCATCAACAATAAACTAAAAGCTTAAAGAGTAGGGAAGAGAGATGCAAATACAAGATAACACCAAGACGTGTTATCGAAAAGGAAACCGAAGAACTTGGCGAAAAACCTCTCTGCGACCCTCCAAGTCAAAATTGATCCACTAGAGAATAAAGTTGGAGTACATAAATAACAAAAGACCCTCTAAGCCTAGTCTACCCCATGTACTTAAGCCTTTCAAACTCCTGCTTCCCAACAACACCAAAATCTCACTTCGCACTCAGAAAGGGTGTAGTAAGTGTTTAGGATAGCAACCTCTCAAAGATCTAGAGATGAAGAGGTAGGAGTTGAGGAAAACCACAAGCAAATGTGTAGATGATTATGGTTATAACAATCTCTAACTCTTAAGTGTATTTTCTAGGGTTTTCTCTCTAAAAAGCACTCCTTGCAATTTGTGAATAATGAGAGTATATATAATGTGAGTAAAGACTTGGTAAAGCAAAACAC
Organism: Castanea sativa; assembly: GCF_040712315.1. NCBI lineage: Eukaryota > Viridiplantae > Streptophyta > Magnoliopsida > Fagales > Fagaceae > Castanea > Castanea sativa. The sequence continues at coordinate 41,181,638 of NC_134013.1, forward strand.
AACTTTTTGCCAAACAGAGACTTTCGTGAGTCCTTCGCGGGTTGGTCCTTCTCATGAGACAGTCGTGAAAATGACAGCTTGGTACAACTCTTCATCTTTCAATTATGTGCTCCACTTGTGGCCTTTTCGCGGGTTGCTCCATGCGAGCTAGTCGCGAGCCAGTTGTGAAATCCAGTAATTCAACTCTTAAAGCTTGATTCTTCATCGATCTCTCACACTCATCCTTTACAAATAAACCCACATACACACTGGAAAAATGTTTCAAGAAATTACAATTAAATTTGGCACAGAATTAAAGTCAACACAATATAGTTGGAAATCACAACTTTACAATCTCCCCCTTTTTCTATTCCATGACAAAACTACTAACCAAACTCTAGACTTAAACGTGAATTTGGGAACATAGGCAAAACTCACTCACACCTAATTCTAGAAGCTGTGAAGCACTTGCACCATATACACCTGTATCTTGAAACACTTGCACATAACAACAAAACTTCATTAAGCTCAAGACAAGTAGAACACAAGGCACATATAAGGATCAAGTAAAATGTAATCAAGATGCCAAAAGAGATATATGACATTATGCATAACTTGATCAAACATAAACAGTCATTAGGAAATGACCACAATGAAGATTTATCAAGTAAATGGTCATCCGAACACGTAATGCAATTAAGAGCAATGCTAAAATTAATTGCATGTCTGATATACACAAGATGCATTAAAGAAACTAAGGCAATGAGAAATAGAAAACAATAAGCATCAAGAAATGGCTATAAAAACCAAGATACAAATTCCATGTTTTAAATTGAAGTACTTGAAAGCTTTAAATAAAAGAACTGTAAACATCCAAAAGCTATGGATGCTTAAAATAAATTAGAAACCACCAAAATAAACCAATGTTATACTACTCCCCCTTAGGTTGTACTCCCCCTCAAGCTCTATAAACTACTTCCCCTTTTTGACTGGAATGACCAAAGATCCTAAGATGCGTCGAATTCGAACTCTGACTCTGATTTGTGCATCAAGTCATCAACTTGAGATGAGAGGGTAGTGATTTGTCCTTGAAGGTATGTGAATTGAGTCTTGGAGTAGCTGATGTGTGAGGCTAGCATCAAATGCAACTCTTCAACCCTCCCAAGTAGAAGATCAAGGCGGTCGGGTGCTCTTGCTTGCGCTTGGGAAGAAGGTTGCGCAATACCCTCTGGTATTGAAGTGTACCGTTCGATTTTGTCATCGGTGTTGCCTTCTTCTGCTGCTTCTTCATCTCTACGAATCTAAGATACACTGACTCTTGGTCCTAGAATGTGTGCTTTGCTTCGGATGATGGTTTGCTCACTAATAGGGTCTTCCCTTTGCATGACCTGAAGCCCACTTGGAATCTTCACCCTTGCCCTTAATATGAGAGACATAACAAGGCTTGGAAACGGTAGTGTTAGCCTTGAATTCCTCTTCTTGATGCACTTAACAAAAAGGTGATAGACGTGACAACAAATGTTGATCTCCTTATGACTGAAAAGATCATATAAGAATATGGTCCTTAGCGCAGAAAGAGTCGTCAAGTTCTTCATTGAATAGAGGTTAAAGATCATGATATAGGCTAAGGCTCGCATTTCAAGGGTGAACTCAGGGAGTTGTCCTCCAAGAACTTCCACGAGAGGCTCAAGTTTCTCCTTTCTCTCATCATATTGTAGAGATGTGTCCAAAGTCGTTGGTTAAATCTCCAAGATCTCTTGAATTGATTCCCTAGAGACGGAGAATTCTCTCTCCCTTAACCAACAATTGATGTGATCACCTTCCACAATGGCATTGGCGAATGATAGGCTAAAAACGTATTGACCCCTTGTGATGGATTAATTGATTAATTAGCCAAGTTATTAATTAATCAAATTAACATGCAAATTGCGTGGTAGCACAAACAAATCACCAATTAAACTAAGTATGCAGCGAAAATTAAATGACACGGTAATTTGTTTACGAATGGGGAAAACCTACACGGCAAAAACCCCACCGGGTGAATTTAAGGTCACCGCTCCCGAAATTTCACTATTATTACAACAAGCGGTTACAAGTAAAGGAATCCCAAGTACCTTACCAACCTACAGTTGAACCCTTACCCCAATACCTAATTGGACTTGTTCTGTAGTGACAATTTCTCCTTTCGATGCACGACTCCCAAGTACATGACTAACCAATTGTGCGGATCCTAGTACGCGACTTCAATCACCAACTAGAGAAGATTGTTGGCTGCAAAGTTCTTCAATTCATCCACACGATGAAGATCAAGAAGATGCTTGGTTACAAAACCCTAGGGTGCAAAGACACAGCAACTTCTTCACAAGAGAGATGAACTAGGGCAAGAACTTTGTCTCAAGTTACAATTTGCATGAACAAGGATTTCTCAATGCTTGTGCAACTTTTCCACACTTTGACGGCCCTTAAAATAATCCTTTTATATGTCTAGGGTTAGGAGAAAAGAAGGCCCAAAGACACATCCACGGATTGAAATCAAAACAGAACTCAGAATCTGTTTTTCTTAAATCTCGACAGCTAAAGATGTCGAGGTGCTGTCGAGCAGCTGTCGAGCCTCGGGGCCAAAACAGCTTCTTAAAGCTCAATTGATGCAGCTGTCGAGCTTTAATAAAGAGCACTTCTAAGCTTGTTTCTTGGACAGACTTGATGACTTCAACACTTGATCTTGAAACACAGTTTCTTGAAGTATAAAACTCATCCTAATTCTACCCAATTACAAGTAAAGTGCGTTTTGACAAAGGATTAGCCAATTACATAAATAATGAATGACATATATTCTAAACAAGTGAAACACATATGTCCTAACAGCGGAGAATTCATGAACGATGTCTTCAAACACATCACCCATTGGATTTAGCAACTTGGTCCATGTCCTTTCTTTAAACACTTCCGGAATGAAAGTGTCATTCAGGGACTCTATGTCCATTGACCTCTCTAGAATGATTAGGGCCCGTTTGTAGTGATCAAGGAAGGCCATGCTAGCATTGTCATTTCTAAATGAGTCCGAGGAGATGTGGGGGCGCTTTGAAGACTTCTTTGAGTCATTTTTCTTGAGAGGAGACATCTACAAGAACAAACACCAACACAAATAAATAACAACAAACACAAACATGGAAACAAACTTAATTAGATACAAGTTAGTCCATAAAAACGAACAATATAGTTCTAAAAAGCATAAAGACAAGTAAACAAAGTCACAAGATCAAGTTTTAAGTGCTAAAGGTTTAAAAAAACTTACCTAGCATAAGTGAAACGCAAAATATGTCAAGTGATTGAATGTATGCATCAAGTGTGCTTGTGGTGTGCATGAGCAATGAATGACAAAGTACTCATGGGGCAAAGTGTGTAAAACACACAACCAATGATCAAAATATGTTAATCATGTAAAAAAATAGTAATCCCCAAAAATTGGTACTCATCGGAGTCCAAAACAACGAGAAAATGTCATCTGGGTATTTTATCAAACACTTAGAATGCATACAAACCATTAGCATTTGAAACAATACATAAACATGTGGAAAACTTGCCTAAATACATGTTAAAATGCCATTTGGGGCCAACACAAACACAACCAAACACAATGGGACACAGTCCAATCAAGAAAATTAAAAAATTTTGACAACAATTTAAGTTTTTCCCAACCCCTTTCAAACAACCCAACCCAAGAAATCCTAGAATCTAAGGCTTAATCTAAGGATTTAAAAGAGAAAGAATGTTAAAACATACCTTCAATGAGTCTTAGAGATGTAAACCCTTGAGATTTGGTTGAGTTTTTGAGTGAAAATGTGTTTTGGGTTGAGAGAGGCATTAAGGAGGCAAAAGAAATGTTTTTAAAAAACTGTCATTGTTTGCCTTTAAAAATTGAAAAACTGCTTCTTTCGCAGGTAAGGTACTTTCAAAGTTACTCACGAAATGGCCTCAAAAGCAAAAAGGCTTGTTTCGCGGGAAGATACTTCTCGCAAGAGAGTCGCGAGGGAGTAGCAAAACTCTCTGTGTAAAAATTTGATGAACCGAAAATAGCTTCCTCATTTTTGTGGATAAGTTCTTACTCGCGATAATTCCTCTGAAGGAGTTTTTCAACAAAACAAAATGGGCTTTTTGGAAAAAACTCATAACACAAAAATGCTATACTAAAACACTTTCAAAAACATATAAAATACTCAAAAATCTTTTTGGGTTTGATAATCAAGCAATTGAGTATACACATATCACAGTTGAACACGTACAATCATACAAATAAAAATAGGCATTAATTGAACATTAAACATGTGTGTTGTGCATGTGGATCAAGTATGAACTAGTCCATAGTCTAGTATGAAGCTTCAATGATCAACTCAATCAAGTCATACACAACTAGCACAAAATCAAGTAACCTATCTCACTTGTAAAAATGAACATATATGACCCCTCACCAGTGTGTTTACATATGATAGAAAGCTTTTCATTTGGCATTCATTTTTCATGATTTTGATCAATACAACTCAAATTTTTAAGAAACAATGCCATGAACTTTTTTATATTTCTTTGATGAATAAGCCTTTGGCTTTGACACTGTACATTTTAATACATATTTGCTCCACCTTTCCTAGTCAAACTAGTTTTTTAAGCAAGGCTTTTTCAACTCGTTTCTTCTTTTAGAGATAAACATTTGAAGAGCTCTTTTCAAAAAGAAAAAAAATTGTGAGGAGATATATAGGCACAAGTCTACGCATGTATCAAGATTAAACAAGACTATTGGCTAATCATTCATGACAAGTTTGAAGATCTATTTACAACAATCAAACGTAGAGTTCTAGATGTCGCTCACACTTAAAAGATATGCATACACAACAAACTAAGCTCGTTAATGCACTACACCATTAGTACGAATGTATTAGGCCAAACTCAACATGTGATGTACACAACACAAGCAATTAGACTTTTTGAGATTTTTCATTTTCATGGACTAGTTCATACTTGATTTTTTTTTCAACACACTCAAAAACAAAGCAATAAAGTAAAATCAACAAAACGAGGTAAACAAACAAAGACCTGTAAAAGAAACATGCTAAAACAAAAGCAATGACACAAGAAGATCACATATGTCATGATGCATAAAGCTATAACCCTAATACATTGGAAGTATTAATGCATGGGCATAGTGAGTGATCATGCATGAGTACCCTTCCTCACCCACACTGTATGAGTGTTTTGGATGGGATCCTTAGATGGAGGGGTATAACCAACATAACTCTAAAACTTCAGAGTGAAGCTAGTAAGGCATGATGAAATGTTCTTCAGCATCTCCATAACAACTCCAGTGAGTTGTCCCTCATTTTCTCCTTTAGCTTGGTTTCCTTTCGAAATTCTTCTTGAGTTATCTTGGCCACGTAGAGAATCGGCCCTCTTAAGAGCTTGAAGCTTGAAGCAATTTGGTCTTGTGTGCCCTTGCATGCCACAATGATGACAAAAGTGATTCACTTGAGGTCCCCTTAGACTTTTGGGTAATGACTTCCCTTTTTCCTTTGGTTTTACACCAATGGTTCTCTTTGGAACAACATGGGTCTCAACCTTGGGCTTTTCCCCTTTGGGCTTTTCTACCTTGGGATTCTCTACATTTTTGGCCAATATGAACCTCACTTCTTTCTTGGGTTCACTGCTTGAGCTTCCTTCACTGGTCTAGCCTAGACCGATCTTGTCATTTGAAGGTTTTTTAGAAGAGAGCACATTGTCAAGTTTCTTGGTGGAAATACGCTCCACTTTGACATTTGTTTGGATTATTTCAAGTTCAAGGAACTTGATTTTGGAGTAGGCATTCAACAATTCTTCCTTCAACTCTTCAACTTCACATTTCGCGTCCTTAAGTTGCACGAGTATGAACTTATGCTCCTCTTCCACTTTCTTCATCTTTTTAACAACATTCTTTGCAACTTTGGCATATTTGCCACAATCTTCAAGCAACGCTTCATACACTTCTTGAAGGTTCTTCTCACCTACATTGAGGTACACAACCTCATCTTTCGAATCATCAACTTCTTCGCCTTCGGAATGTACACCTAGCTCATCAACCAAGTCGCTCAACTCATCTCTGGAATCAATGGTGGTAATTGCCATGAAGGCCGAATAGTTTCCATCCCTATCACATTCTCCTTCCACATCGAAGTTTGAGCTCTCCAAGTCACCAAGGGTAGTAGCAAACACTTTACCCTTTCCTTTCAAGTAGTTTGAACATTTTTTCTTTAGGTGTCCATGACCGTTGCATTCATAACACACGATTCCTTGAGTTGATGACGAGTCTTTCTCATCCTTCTACTTGAACTCCCTCATGTCATTTTGGAGGATGAGAACTTTCCTTTGCCAAACGACTTCCCATTGTTCTTCATCTTAAGAAATTTCTGGAAGTTATTGTCTTCATAAAAGGAATCACCCATTCTCTCATTTATAGTTTTGAGAGCAAGTGATTTGCTGGACTTGTAAGAAGGCAGTTCGAGCTCATAGGTTTGGAGAGATCTAATGAGTTCTTGGATCTTTATCTCATCCAAATCTTTGCTCTCCTCTATGGTTGTGACCTTAGCCCAAAAGCTTTCGAGTAAGGATCTTAAAATCTTCCTCACCACCTTGGCGTCTTCAATTTTCTCCCCAAGATTAAGCTTGGCTATCACTATCTTGTTGAGTCTCCCATAAAAGGAATCGAACAACTCATTGTTGCTCATCTTTACTTCCTTGAACCAAGTAGTGAGCATTTGAAGCTTGGAGTCCTTGATCTTCTTGGTACCTTTGTAGGTTGTCTTAAGAATAGTCCAAGCCTCTTTGGCGGTCTTCGCATGCGAAATCCTATGAAACTCATCAATAGAAACATCGTAGAAAATGGCATTAATAGCTTTTCTATTAGCATTTGCCAAAGCAAGAGTAGCCTTATCCCATTCGGATTTGGTTGTTGTGGGTCTTACATATCCATTCTCAATAGAATCTCACATCGTCTCATCAATAGCACAAAGAAAAGCACGGATATGTACTTTCCAAAATGCATAATTACTCCCATCAAAGTAGCAAGGTGCATTAAGGGATTGAGATTTATCCATCTCACACGAGGTCTAGGTTCACACTAGGATAAGTGTACCCTCTTTGATACCAATTGAAAGCTCAGATTTGTGCTAAAACACAAAAACTTGTTTAGATCCCCAATTAAAAATTATGGTTAGATTGCTTTTACTCTAACTTATACTAAGTGCGGAACAAGAGTAAATAAGCGCAATGAACCGATAACACTACCCTAAGCCATATTCATCCATCATCAACAATAAAATGAAAACTTAAAGAGTAGGGAAGAGAGATGCAAACACAAGATAACACCGATACATGTTATCAAAGAGGAAACTGAAGAACTTGGCGAAAAACCTCTCCTCAACCCTCCAAGTTGAAATCGATTCACTAGAGAATAAAGTTGAAGTACACGAATAACAAAAGACCCTCCAAGCCTAGTCTACTCCATGTACTTGAGCCCTCCAAGTTCCTGCTACCAACGGATTTCTCAGAGTCTTGTCTTCTCTAGCTTTCTGGATCCCGCAATTCAGCCAAATTGCATCCGTCAATGAATGGCTCCTTCCAATGCTTTCCAACAGTACCAAAATCTCACTTACATTCAAAATGGGTGTGGTAAGTGTTTGCGCTAGCAACCTCTCAAAGATCTGGAGATGGAGAGGTAGGAATTGAGAAAAATCACAAGGAAATGTGTAGATGATTGTGGGTATAACAATCTCTAACTCTCAAGTGTATTTTCTAGGATTTTCTCTCTGAAAAGCACTCCTTACAATTTGTGGGTAATGAAGGTATATATAGTGTGGGTAAAGACTTAGTAAAGCAAAACACAACTTTTTGCCAAATAGAGACTTTCACGAGTCCTTCGCAAGTTGGCCCTTCTCACGAGATAGTCACGAAAATGACAGCCTGGCACGACTCTTTGTCTTCTAGTCATGTGCTCCACACATAGCCTTTTTGCGGGTTGCTTCTCGCGAGCCAGTCGCGAAATCCACTAATTCAACTCTTGAAGCTTGATTCTTCATTAATCTCTCACACTCTTCCTTTACAAATAAACCCATATACATACAGGGAAAATGATTGAAGAAATTACAATCAAATTTGGCACAGAATTATAGCCAACACAATGTAGTTGAAAATCACAACTTTACAAACACAAACCTCTAAAAGATGCAATTTTAGGAAAGCTCAAAACAAATATGCACAAAAGTGTAAAGATGGAAACTTTAAAAACTTACCTAAAAGAAAATGAACAATTTCTTTTGAGAAAAGGATTGAGATTCTAGAAAAAGATTGTTTGAAAAACTAAGTTTGCACAAAGGCTTAAGAGAGTTTTCTTGATTTTTTGTAAAAAGGATTTTCTATAAAAGGTGTTGAAAGTGTTAGTTTCAAAGGAGATTGGAGAGTAAAAAAAAAATATATATATAAATATATATATATATATATATATATTATGAAAAAGAGTTTCATTTTTTTTTAAGAAAGAAAAGAGTTTAAAAACCATTTTATTTTGAGAAAAGGGTTTCCATGTTTTAGTTGAAAACCATGGTTTTTATCCAATTTAGAAAAAAAAAAAAAAAAAAAAAAAAAAAAGGATTCAACTTAAATTTTTGTAAAAAAATGACAAAAAGGTTTTCTTTTGAAGAAACAAAGTTTATGTTTTTAAATCTTTTTGTGAAACAACCATTTTTGAAAAAGAGAATTTTGGAAAAGATTTGGTTTAAAGAAAATGACTCCCACGGGTTTTTTCTTTTAAAGGAAAGGCTTTTAGATCCAAAAATCCCTCGGCTTTTGTTTGGATAACAAAAGTTTTGAGGAAACAAATGTTATGGTTGAAAACTAAATCCAATGAATTGAAAAATTTCTTTAAAAAAATGAACAAAAAAGGTTTCAATGGGTTTCATTTTGAAATGAAGGCTTTAGACTTAATAATCTCATGGTTTTCGTTATTCTTGAAGGGAACATGGTGTAGGAAAATTACCTTTTTTTTTTTTTTTATATCAAAAACATTTTCTATTCAAAATGGGTTTTCAAAGAAAAACTTTTTATGTAGTAAAAATCATATTTTGAAAGAAAGAATAAGGAAGAAAGAAAAGAGTTTTTGGGAAAAAAAAATTGTAAAATGCCCTTTTGGAAGGCCTTTTAGGGTTTTAAAAGTAAAACTTCTTTTAAAAACATTTTTTTTTTTTTTTAGAAAATGGTTGGTCATTGGAACCATTTTTAGAAAAATATTTTTAGAGGTTTGTTTATTCAAGCTTTTTACTTTATGCCAATCTAGATTACTTATGAGAATGGAAAGAGAAAAACAAGAGGACATAAATGAAAGGGCCAGAAATATAAAGGAATTTAAACACAAGACATTAAAATAGAGATCTTGGAATGTAAAGGAATTCAAATACAAGACATTAAATTAAAGTTTATCAGAAAATCATTTTTTAAAAGGAAATTTCTCCTAAATAATTTCTAATCTTGCTAAACCCAAGCCTTATGTGGGCTTTTTATCATATTGAGAAATGGAAGGCAAGTCATCTACCATTCTCTAGGTAACACACCCATATTGTGCCTAGGAACAAGGTTTAGAACCCATTTAAGAAAAAGCCACCTATGATAAATCTTTATTTTTCAACTAAGGTTGGTCATGCACACGGCCTAAGCCATTGCATACCGTCTAATTAGGAATATAAAGATTTATCATGGGAGTTGTGGTTGCTTTCTCAAGTGAGAAGACAATCAAAAAGAAAAAGGGTAGAAAACATTTTTTAGATGTAAAGAGAGAGAGAGAGAGAGAGAGAGAGAGAGAGAGAGAGAGAGAGAGAGAGAGAGAGAGAGAGAGAGAGAGGAACACCATAGTATATAGCATAACAAATAAAGAACAATAAATAAATGGAGCAATATGAAGAAAAACAAATAAATAAATAAAGTAACAAGTAAATCTGTGAACAAGTAAATAAATAAAACAACAAAGTTACTTCCCCTAAATGTCTAGAATTTATGGGTTCCTCTTCGTGTTAAGAAATGGGAGACTTAAAGCCTTCTACAACCCTTACAGGGATACTACCCACATTGTGTCTAAGAATAAGGTGTAAAAACTATTTAAGGGAAACCCACAAACATATAATAAAGCAACAAGTAAATAAAGCAATATATAACTAGGACAATATGTTAAGAGCAATAAATAAATAGAACAAGCAATATAAAGATTAGAACAAAGAAATAAAGTGCTAGAATATAAATGGACAAGTAAATAAATGAAACATTTCATATATAAAATATGATGTTTACAAGGAAAAGAGAAAAAGGAAATGGGTATAGCTATGAAGAAAGCCAACCCATTTCTTACAAAATTACTCACTTACCTAAGGTTTTTTGGAAATAAAAGGTGGAAGGGGGAGTTGTGGAAAATTTTGGAGTGAGGTTTCCTAAGTAAAAAAACTAAAGAGAAGAGAGAGAGAGAGAGAGAGAATATTCCCAATCTAGAGAATTTTTGTAGGCTTTTTGTATCCATTTTTTCTAGTCCATCTTTCCAAAAAGAAGGAGGGTATTTATAGGATGGGAGAACCAAAAGGGTGGTGTTTCTGCAACCCCTCCACGTAACTGCATGGTGTCATGTGGCTAGGTGAAGTGTGTTGCGCAACACTTCACCAAGTGTTTCCTAGTTGCTCTCTACGTTTTCCTATTTCGTCTTTTTCCTAATTCTAGTCCGATTTATGTGCTGCTTTTTGGAGGCCTATCCGAGCTCCAATTTATTTAAATTTGGTGTCCCTGGAAAGGTGTTGATGTATAGTTTCCATAGGCTTTGACCTTGTTCAATTTGGAGTTGTGGTTGTTGAGATATCAAGTCTGGAAAGGAGGTGATGTAGTGTAGGAAATTCTACAACACTTATCTTGGAAAATTCATTTCTGTCAATCCATGGTAGGTATTGTCAAGCCCTTTTTATGAAAGGTAGGTGAGACATCATAATTCAATATTGTTCATACAAATTACTCCAATTGTTGCTCAGTTGGTATAGTGTTTTGCATGAAAACCGCCTAAAAAACAACTCTTTTGACTTGAAAATAGTGAAACATTTAAATAAAGTTTTGGTATTTTATTGATCTCTTATCCTTTTTAACATCAATTTTGGCCTGCAAACTGTGATTTTGAAGGGAAAAATATGATCTACAATATGGTCCAAAATTTATCCCGATCGGACGATCGGATAAAAAAGTTGACTTTTTGACCACCCTCGATTAGGGTTTTTGGTCTAATTCTTGCTAGAAATGACAAAATTGACTTTGGATTTTTGCTTCATCTTCCAATTAGACTAAATCATGGTTTTCACCCATTTTGAGTTTTAAAACATTATTTTGACGTATTAATCGGGGTCGGGCAAAATACGATATCGACAGCAGCTTGGTATAAAACCTTAACGTGCACAAAAAGTCACAATAGCACCTGTTAAGCATGTATCTCCCTATGTCTCTCTGTGTATCTAATAACAAATGTAAAATATAAATTTTATATGCTCTGGAACCCTAGTACACGAAAACCTTGGAAGCCTCGTAATCATGGGCTAGAGACTATTCTTGGATTTCAATTTATTAGAGGCTCGATAGATCAAGAGATGTTGAGCTAGATATCGAGGTTCATTAAATCTTGATAGATCGACAGGTATCAAGCATGTGTCGAGATCTACAGTTCCAGCTTTCTTGTTTAGTTTCTTGAGTATTCTTATGTCTTCAATAATACTGCTTGTTAAACCACTTCATGGTCTTCTTGAACACATTAGAACCAAAGACTCAAATACAAGTAAAATGAGTATTGTCTCAGGATATGCCAATTTACAAATATGAAACTTATATTAGATATTTTGAAAATCGAACATTTGGATTGCATGTTCATTATGTCCTTAATATGCATGTCAAATTTTGTGTCAATCAGATGTTATTTATTATTCGATCCATAAACTTATTTTTTATGCATAATTTTATATTACAAAAACTTGAAATTTAAATATTTGATTGATGACATAGCTATTGATTTTTTTTATTTTCCGAAAATTTTGTAAGCATTAAGGATATAAAAAGAAAATGTAATTCAATAGTGGATTTGTTAAAAATATACATTGAATAAAATGATATTGAGAAGAGTTTTAGCCATTGGCTAGAATCAATTTTATAGCCAAACTTTGTCCTTTTAAAATAGGAGTCTAATAGTAATATTATCATAGAATAATTTCATTTATTTACCTTTATGTTACTCCTAAACAAGTGGGATCCAGTGAGCTCAATTGGTAAAGTCTCTGATGGTTGAATAAGAGATCTAGAGTTCAATCCCTACATACACTAAAAATTGATTGGTGTCTTGGTATGATGATAAAAACTATCATCAAGAGTGGACGCCATAGGTTGAAACTTTCTAAAAGAAAGTGTTACTCCCTAACAAGGTTACTTATCTTCCATTCTTTTATTTTAAAACAACCAAACAAGATTAATATTCCATTCAATTTCATTCATTTCCATTTCATTTTATTCTATTCCTTTATGAACTCTCAAACAAAGGCTAATATTGGTGATAGGGATAAAAACTCTATGTGTGGACGCCCATAAAATTCCTTTTTTGGTTGTGTGTCCATTATTGGGTCTTTAGCGATGTGACTCTTTGTGTGCTTGTGTTTTTAGGGTGAGGTGTGTGTGTGTGTGAGTTCATTTTTCTTATTTTTATTTTAGGAGTTGCCACCAATCATTAGTTTTCTGTTAGGTGTGATTGGTCACCTATGGGTCTAATTCATTTTAATTTGCCTAACTAACCAAACCAAATTTTAAGGGTTTATTAATTGATTGGTGTCTTAATCTGATGATAAAAAAATTATCATTAGGAGTGGACGCCATAGGTTGAAACTCTGTAAAAAAAATGTTACTCTCAAACAAGGTTACTTATCTTCCATTACTTTATTTTAAAATAACCAAACAAGATTACTTAATTTCATTCAATTTCATTCATTTCCATCTCATTTTATTCCATTCCTTTATGAACTCTCAAACAAAGGCTAATATTGGTGATAGGATAAAAACCCTGTGTGTGGACACCCACAAAATTCCTTTTTTGGTTGTGTGTCGCTCATTGGGTCTTTAGCGACGTGACTCTTTGTGTGCTTGTGTTTTTAGGGTGAGGTGTATGTGTGTGTGAGTTCATTTTTCTTATTTTTATTTTAGGAGTTGCCACCAATCATTAGTTATTTGTTAGGTGTGATTCGTCACCTATGGGTCTAATTCATTTTAATTTGCCTAATTAACTAAACTAAATTTTAAGGGTTTATTAATTAAGGCAAACCGGAAGTCTCGAACCAAAGATCTTAGAATTGGAAGTTCAGTTACGTGTTGGGAAGGTGTTAGACACCCCCACAATGCCTATTCAAAGAGTAGTACCTCATTTTAATTTAATTCAAACATCATATTTTATGAAGAAATAAGATACTTGGCATTTTGAATTTTGAAAAAGATTTTGCAAACAATACACACACACACACACACACATATGTGAGAATTTATTTACTTTACCATGTGAATATTATGTCAAAGAGTATTTACAATCATAGCATGTGAGATATATACATAGGTATCATGTGAGGAAGCATGCAATGAGAGATATAATATACAATAGCATGTGAGTATTTATTTACTAAGTAGATAGCATGTGAGTACCAACTATTATACAAATAAATTACAACAAAAGTAGAAAGAAGGAGTTGGAAGAATAGTACCTTGTTGTCATCCACAATTTTCTCATATTTACCATGCAAAAAAGATGACAATGAAAATGTGTCAATGCCAAAAAGTGGGAGGAACAATGTAAGCTTGGTTGGTGCCTATGGATTCAAGGGAATTGAACCATAGACACAAATCCTCAACAACACTATTCTAAGGAAAAGTTTTAAATTGCAATGCATACACAAATTTCGAAACATTAATTCTATTTTTTAAAGGAAAGTTTGGAAAAAGCAAAGTTTGCAACAAAAAAAGAGTTTTCACCTACTATTTTAGAAAAAAGAGTTTTTTTTGAAAATGCCATTTTTTAAGGGGAAACCCAAAAATTTGGAGGACTTAAAGTTTCTAAAGAAAAAATAATTTTTGGTAAAAGCATGTTAATTTTGAAAAGAAAAAGATTCATGGGTTTATTTTTTATAGAAAAAAAAAAGCGTTAACTTTAAAAATGTTGGAAAAACACATGGAAAATACATGTTTGTATCTCATACAAAACATGCGCAGCGAAAAATTAACGGATCTACTTCATTCGCAATTGATAACACGTACTATGTAAGTTTTAGAATTTAAGAACAAGAAAGTGTACCTTGGTGCGATGAAATTCAAAACCAAAGATTATAAGTACTTGGGAACACTTTTAATCTTCACTCCAATTCCACTTAATACCCAAGAAGTGTGGTCTCTCAATCAGTTTCCAAGGAGAGAATTGGAGAGTGTCCAACACTCACATACAAACCATTTCATTCCTTGTATGTTCTTAATGAAAACACTTATGAAAAGAGACTTATAAAATTCTGTATGTTTCTCTCCTTATATATAACTGATTATTTAATTGGGCTAACTTTTTGGGCCATTCCAATTAGGCTCTTGTGTGTGGCTTGAAGTGGGACCAAAAGGGACCAATAAGATACTAGCTCCAATCGACCTTGGCTTTTTTGTCAACTCTTGACAAGTTCAAAGTTACTATTAACTATATTTAATACCACTATATAAATATAGTTGCACTCTAGGCCTTATCTATAAATTATATCCCAAGACTTTATTGGACATATAACCCCTTCATAAAATTTTCGTAGTAATAAAAAGTCATGAATATAAACTGCCACTTTGAAGATTACTACATCTTAATCCTTGAGTACTCGATTTAATCCTTTAAGTTATTCATCATATATTTATGAAATCCAATTCCATAAATATATACTTTAGTAACTCGTTACTAAAGTGGTTGGGCCCAACTCTCTAAATAACCAAACCCATTAAACTTATCTCAAAGGAATATTTTGTATCTCCATTAAGAGACTATGAATTCCGTCTTGAGAATATATGTTCCATCAACACTAAATGTGGCTGCCCAACATACTGAGGTTTTGATCGTGACTTTTAGATCTCACTCCTGATATATCAAAGCAACCTACACCTCATGATCAAGTTCATTATTCTCTCAAGATTAAGAGTTCATGTAAATAGAAGTTGTGAGATTTATTATTCATTTGACAGTCCTTAGGAGAATAATAAATGTCACAGCGGTCCAATTCAATATGTTTTAACTCTTAAAACATATCAACATACCAACTAGAAATCTCCATTTCCATGATCAAGACAAATCATCTTAGTTGATATGTTATAGTCTTCGCAGATAAAACGCCTAATTTCATCACCGACTACGAACTACATTTTGAGTTTACAAGGAACTTGTGATTTACATCTTCTGTGACTAAATCACATAAATCACATATAATGCATCTCATGGACTAAGATAATGTCCCATTAGTTCATTTATAAATAGTCTCATATAATTAAACAATTTAATTATTTATGACATGCCAATAAATTGGATTTTAGGGCATAAACCCCAACAAAAAAACCCCATGATTCTTTGAAGAAAATAGCTTTGTCTTGGAAATTTGTTTTTGTAAAAAAGAGCTAGATAACTTAAAAAGGTTTTAAAAAATTCTTGGGTTTTTCTTTTTGAAAAGATTTGAAGCAAAAGTCCCATGATTTTGACGGTGAAAGAAAATTTGTATCAAAAGCATTTTTGTGGAGAAATTGGCTTTTAAACAAAAGATTTTGAGAAAATGTTCATGGCTTTTTTTAAAGAAAGTTTGGGTTCCAAGAAAAATCTCATGATTTTTAAGAAAAGGAAAATTTCTTTACCAAATTTTGCCCATTCAAAAGATTTTTTTTTTTTTTTAAGAAATTCTAGTGTGGTAAGAGAAAACTTTTTTTGAAAATATCCCTTTTTTTAAAAAAAAATTGGTTTTACAGTTTTAATGGAAAAGAAAAACATTTTTTTTTATATAAAAAAGACTTTATTTTTGGGTTGTTGAAGAAGAAAAAAAAATTATGAAGACATTTTTGAAAAAAAGCATTCTTGAAGTAAAGGTTTAAAGAAAAAACTCTTCTTTTTGAAAAAGACCTCATTTTAAAACGAACATCTTTTGAAAGGGGAAGAAAGATTTTTTTTTTTTTTTTTTGAAAACCATTTCCTTAGAAAAAGCAATTAAAGAATTTTTTTTTTTTACCCGAGCATATGAATCTATGGCCACATTATTGATGAGAAAAGTAAAGGGCAACAATAATAAGAGTGCTATAAATTTAAAGACAAATAAAATAAGTGCTGGAAATTAAACGCAAGAAAAATAAAGTGTAGAAATTTAAATGATATTAAAATAAAGTTCATTAAAAGGTATTATTTTTATTTTTTATCCCTCGTAAATAAGTCATAATCTCTTTCAAGCCTTATGAGTGCTTCATCAAAAAGAGATGTGAGTTCTGAGCCATCAACCATCCTTAAGAGACATACTCATATTGTGCTTTACTTAAGGTTTAAAACCCATTTAAAAGTGATGGATATAATTTTTTTTTTTTTAGGTTCCTAGATAGTAATATGTGTATATATATATGTGTGTGTGTGTGTCTATATATATATATATATAGAGAGAGAGAGAGAGAGAGAGAGAGAGAGAGAGAGAGAGAGAGAGAGAGAGAGAGAGAGCAAGGAAAATAAAAAAAGAAGGGGGATTGAGCAAAAATTAAAAGGATGACAGTAAACTAAAAGGGAATGTGGATCGCTTGAAATTAAAAGGGATTACACTAAGGTAAAACGGGGATGGGGAAAAGCTTGAAATTAAATGGTTAACAGCATATATATAAACAAGAACACAAAAAAGTTAAGGTTTTGGCCTCAATTGCTATCAAAAAGGTTTTTAAATGTTGTGACCTTTTGATCCACTATCCAATCATGTTATATTTATTTTTGACCCTTTTTGGCTTTAGAACTTGTAGTTTTTTACCTTTTTTCGATCTATTCTAGACTTACCAACCATCCACTATTCATATTCTTTGGCTATGGCTTTTATTTTGGCATTTGTTTTAACGCGTAAATCGGAGTTAGACAAAATATGGTATCAACACTGTGTCAATCTTAATGTTTCATTTAATGCTTCCTTAATTGCAATATTCTATGTGTTTGATTTTATTTTTTTTTTCTCTTTTAAACTTTTCGTTGTTACTTTTAAAGGGAAAAAAGAAAAAGAAAAAAAGATGTATGGAAGGCTATAAATAATGGAACATAAAATGAGAGTGGGATAAAGAATTTTTATTCGTGGTGATACTTGTTTGACCATTTCTATTTTCTCATCACGACCAATTTTGTGTTAAATAGGTACCTTATGTTATGATTTTTTTTATTAAGAAAATTTGCACAAAAATTTCATTATGACATATATCGAACAATTTCTTCTAACTTATTATATGATAATTGAAATATACTTTTATAGAACTATTGACATATATTTTTTTATCATGCAACTTATTCAGTCCTCTAAATAAACTATATGACTTTTCTAACCAAAAAAAAAAAAAAAAGACTATATGACTATAAAAATATGTTACGTGATTATTATGGTTGATAATTCAAATCACCATACAATGGTTCAGATTTTTTTTTTTTCTCTAATTTGATTTAGAGAAAAATTCAGTCATCCGCCCTCCCCCAAAGACCCGAAAAAAAAAAAAAAAAAAAAAACTGGGAAACGATACAATTTTGTTGATGCAACTTTTTAGGCCAAGAAATAATTTTAACAGGTTGCATGTTAGACTTTTTGGTTTTTATTTGTGCTATTCGGTCCACTCAGCAGTCTCAACTACTCATCAGTTCATCACACTCTATGCCAAATCTAATAAATCTAATGAATTTCTTCTATAAAAAAAAAAAAAAAAAAAAAAGAAACTTATGAGTTTCCATACTCTGAAGGAAAACGAAGTCCAAATTTAATGACTAAGATTGAGAGTTTTGGCCTTGGGTTGTAAAGATGTTAGAAATGATTTAAACTCTATCTCTAATCATCTTGTTTTGTTAAAACTTGAATCAGGATCCTGAGAAACTATGTTGAGGTGTTTTATCTCCCCTCATTAAGATTTTTTGTAATGCTTGAGTAATAGAAGGGAATGGGATCTTCT
Source organism: Castanea sativa (assembly GCF_040712315.1). Lineage (NCBI taxonomy): Eukaryota > Viridiplantae > Streptophyta > Magnoliopsida > Fagales > Fagaceae > Castanea > Castanea sativa. The sequence continues at coordinate 41,199,896 of NC_134013.1, forward strand.
AGAGTTATTAGGATAACTCCACCTGTCCACCATTGAACACTTTAAATCCTATCCATATATTTTAAAACGAGTAGATTAAATATTTTTTTCATAACATGAATAATTAAATAATAACCAAAATGTTGACTAAATATTTGTTTAAGTGTTAATGTCATGAAAAAAAAATTCTAAATTTACTCATTTCAAATTAAGTGAATAGGATTTTAGGAATTTAATGGTGGAGTTAGAGTTACTTTAAAAACTCCATGGGTTTCAGTTAGCTCAACTGGTAAAATATCTGATAGTTGTATATGAGATCTGGGGTTCAATCCCCGCCTACACCAAAAACTGATTGATGTCTTGGTCTGATGATAAAGAACTATCATTAGGAGCAGATGCCATAAGTTGAAATTCACTCTAAAAAAAAAAAAAAACTCTGGAAGATCTTTTTTATTTTTATTTTTATTTTTTGATACATGATAGAAATTCCACTCTAGCCTAATTTAAGTGTATATGTGTGTGAAGCTCTTTCTTAGAGACTTGAACTACGTCCCTTGTCCTCCACGCCCCACAAGTATTTAAACTTGTGGAGTGACTATCACGCTAAGAGTGCACAGTGGTCTAGAAGATCTTAATTGCAATAAAATTGAGGCTTGCCTACACAGTAACTTATAAGGCTTTTGTAATCAACAAGAATGGCAACCATGCATCTTGTTTCTTGGGTTCTTTTCAAGACCATGTGGTGTAAATTTGTATGTGTTATGTTTTCACTAATCACCACAATAACTAATCACTTAAACAAAAATATTTATGCTTTGTTTATTTCAATGAAATGCATTTTTCATATTTTCTAATGTTTGGTATGACATAAATAAGCCAACAAATAACATTTATGCGATCAATGAGAAAGCAAGCCTAATAGGATAGAAAATAGTTTCAAAATGTTACATAATCAACAAATCACCACAATAAACTCCACACAATAAAAATAAATAAATAAATAAACACTCTTCTAATAATAACTTTTCCTTATTTTCCTCTCCACATAGCCATTATTGGTAGGCATTGATTGATAGTTAACTTTTTCTAAAATGATGGTTTTTTCCCAAATCACTTAGGCCATGTTTGGATGGTGAGTTACGTATCAATCATCACTCAAATATCATCACTCGTCACCCTATAACTCATTTCTTATCACTTAAAAATCCCTAAGATACACCCCAATTATGTTTGGCACTACAACACGGTTGAGTTTTCATTCCCAAAACTCAAAAAACTCATGTTTATGTCAAACCCACGGATTGAACATTGTGTCTGCCCACTAAACAGCTACTCGCGTGACCCTTTAGCCTAGATCGATTTTAACTCTTATTTCCTTCAGCCCCCTAAAGCTCCCAAAACCCATGCCGAACCAAATCATCTCCTCCATCCTCACCTAGCAATGTTGAAGCCATAACTTCTTCGTCCATCCTCATCCCTGAAACTGAACCCACCAAGTAGTTCTAAATGTCCTTTGTCCATAAAAATGATCCCAAGAAAAGAACCTTTTGGAGCGCTGCTCCTTAATCAGATTAGTGGTGATTGACGAGAAGAAGTGGAATCAGACAGCATAAGCTCGCTACATCGACTAGTGGAGCATTAGCACACACTGTGCTTGCCGTGAAAAGCTTTGTTCCTTGCGAGATTCTGATCACTTTTGCCATCCCCTCCGACTGCGAGGTTTTTGGCTCAAAGGAAAATTATCACCATCCAAAGGTATGAATTTTATTGTTCTTTTTTAAAAAAAAATTAGGGGAAAAGAAAACCTAGATATTTTTTGTGGGTATGTCATGGTATTCAATAAAAGATCACAATTTTGTTGTTGTTGTTTATGTGTCTATGTTGATTACAGAAATAGTTTGATGTGCATTGATAATAGCTTAATTTTGCATATTTATATCATTGTTAGAAAGCATTATCATACTTATTTTGAGGTAATTCTTGCATTTTATATTTGGTTTTGGAATAATGGTTAATAATCAATTTTGTGCTTAATTGAATCTTATTGCGTGAATTTATCTTTTGTAGGAAAATGGAATTAAATAAGTGGATTTGTGCAAAGAAGAAAGCTAATGGACTTTACTTTTACAAGGGCCATAATGAAGTTAAAGAAGGCCAACCCAATTAAATTTAAGTCCAATTGAAGCAGGGAATCAAAGGAAATTTGCATCAAATCCAAGTTCAATTCGGATTAGGATTCCAGCCTGCATATCAGTTAGTATTTTTGGCATAACTTTCGGTTCAGATGTCCAATTGAGATGATTCAAGTTGGTCTGGAAAGTTAACTTAAAGGGCTACAACTTTTTAGTTTACCAAAAGTCCGAATTCTGACGTTAAATGGGCCAAAATTGTCGGTTAAGTGAAGCCTAAAAATCTGGAATTTTTCTCAAACGGGAATTCAACTTGTAATAGGATTCATTGACCTATTTAAAGGCTCTTTAGGGCAAAATTCAAGGGAGGCCAGTGCTAGGGCTGAGGGCTGAACATAGAGAGTGCGGCTACTTCTTTGGTTTTCTTCCATGACAGCTAGTTTTATTTTATTTGTCTAGTTTAATGTTTAGTATTTTATTTTTGTGTTTTATTTTAATTATTATGAGTAGCTAAATTTATAATTAGGGTTGAGGATGAAACCTTGTTAAGGATTATTAGTAATATTTATGTGATTTGATTTTTCTCACAATAGTTGTTCTTTAATGATTTAAATTGTTCTTGCTTCATATCAATTGACTAAGATGATATTCTAGATATGAGTTCAATCATGTTTTTCTCATGATTTAGGATTTGTCTTAATTAATTGAATGCTTGGTTTATTAATTCTTGATTATAAAATTGGATATCGCTTGTGATTTATCTGTCAATGGATACAATTTATGATTTGATTTTTAGAATTGGATATATCTTGTGATTTCTTTGGCTATAGATACAATTGATGATTTGATTTTATACTTAAGAAGCGAAGAAGAACATGCTTTTGATTTTTAAAATAAAGATTTTAATGAGAATATTTTCCATGATAGCAAGATTGAGTTCTAGATTATCATGTAGTAGTTGGGAAAAATTAATGATCATAAATATATGCTGATATGACTTACAAGGCGGATTCCAAAACCATAATTCTTTTCCCTTGATTGTTTACATCTTTTTATTGCTTTATATATTTGCTTAGTTTAACTATTTGCTTAATTTGATTATTTGCTTAGTTTATTTAATTTTAAAACAACCAATTTTTATTAAACTAGATTAGGATTAATTTGGTTAAGATTTAATTAATTTTCCTACGTTCATTCAAGTCCTTGTGGGTTCGACCTCGTTCTTGTCAAACTATACTTCGGTATGGTTCGTACACTTGCGAGTATTTTAAAATTTCACTACAGTATAAGAGGGTTTTTTTCCCCCCAGATGTGGTATTGGTTCAAATATTAAGGATTTTGCTAGGAGTCATAGCTTAAGCAGTCTCACTTATAGCTAGAGAAGAGCGGAGTGGGAGGTGGGTAAAGGAATGGAGAGCTCTACCTGTGAAGTAAAGGAATAGGAAAAGGAACGGAGGAAAGGAAAGTGAAGTAAATGGTCTCAGTCTAAAAAAATAATGTCGTTGGTGTGGGAGTAAAGGTAGAGAGAGTATGATGAGACAACATTCTAACTGTGGGGCTCGGTATGTGAGGAAAATTACCAAATTGCCATCGTAACTCTGTTTTATAACTCAAAAACAACAATGTTTTTGTTTCCAAATTCACTAACTCATAACTCAATTTTGTAAGATATGAGTGAAGGAAACAAAAATGGAAACTCATCCAAACAAGGGCTTGCTGCGTGGGACCCAAATATTATGAGTGATGAGTGATGAAAATAGAGTGATGAGTTATTGAAAACACAAAATCCAAACACCCCCTCAATTTTCCACCTAATATTTCTTGTAGATTCCAAATTTAGGGCTTGTTTTCCCATCTGAGGCTCCTAAATAATTTTTGTTTGTATAATATACTGGAATTATTAGGAATATTACTGATTTTTTTTTCTATTTTTTTTTTTTTACGAACCAAACTATAAAATATATTTTATGATTCATTTTCAGGCTAGGTCACAACTCAACTAAATACATAAGAACAAGTAAATGTTTCAAAAATTGTTTTACTACAAAACAAGCATATATTTAATTATAAAATATCTTAAAATAATATGACAAGTCTCGTGAACTCACATTCCTAAATCACCTCACTCTATCTCTTTCTCCGAATTACCTCTCTCTTCCTTTTTTTTTTTTTGTCTACGATTCTTAGGCATTCTAAAATGATTTTATTTTGATACATCGAAAAGTTACTTTATCTATTTTAATGCACCATTTTACAATACAGCTTACATCACGTATTCTATTTTTTACCACTTTATTTAAATATTCATTCTCTATTCTTTTTTAATTCTTTCTTTTTTGTTGTTGTTTTTTAACATCATTAAAGAAAAATAAGAATGAGAAAGTTTGAATAATTATTAATTAATTCCCAAAAATATGAAAAGAGAGAAAGTTTGAATAAAAAAATAACAAACTATTTATACATCTCCCACACACTGCTATTATTAGAATTGCACTGTAGCAAATTCCATTTGACACATCTCATGAAGGTCATTTCTTTTGTGTTTGGTGTGCTAAATGCTTCTCTAAGAGCATCAACATTAGCAGTGTTAAAAAAAATGTCATTTTGACACACTAAAAAGTTTCTTTATCTATTTTAATACACCATTTTACAATACACCCTACATCATATCTCTTATTTTAACATATCATCAATTAAAATAGCCTTTTGAGGTTTGAGGGGGAGCCCCCACCTTCCCCCCCTGACTTGAAGAAGTAGGGAAGTGCAATCATGCATAGCTTGCAGTTTTTAAGACTTGCTCAATACTACACATGATTGGTTGGGAGGCCCACTTTGAAAGTATTAATCGCCACCTCATCAAAATCTCCATCGATCTAGTTAAACATCTCCCAGGACCTGTCAGAGTATGATTTCAAAGTCTCATCCTCCCTCATGGCCATAGATAATAATGAGTCCAAAGGTCGAGGGACTCTGCTGCATGTAATGAATCGAGACGCGAATGCCCTAGTAAGTTCCATGAAAGAATCGACAAACCCCGACTTTAGTCCGTTAAACCATCTCATAGCAACAGGTCCCAGGCTAGAAGAAAAAACTTTGCACATCAAGGTTTCGTTCTGAGAATGCACCGCCATCCTCTGATTAAAATGGCTCACATGTTCAATCGGGTCTATCCTGCCATTATAGATGGTGAAGGTGGGCTGGGTGAACTGTCTAGGGAGCCTTCCTTTCTCGATCCTGTGTAAGAAGGGCGACTTGGAGAGTTGGTGCAATGCTCGGCTCATAGCATCGTTCCCCAAGCCCCTGGAGGGAAGCTTCCTATGCTTATGACTTGGTAGGTCATCCCTTTCGTAAGAGAAGGTTTTGCTAGGGGGAGTCCTGGACCTTGGACTGTAACTGCTTCCCCGGGACTCCCCTGAGAAAGGATTGGATGGGGGTGAAACCCGCCTTCATCTGACACGGCGTAGCTTTTTCTTGAGGTGGTCAATCTCCCTCTGCATGGCCTTGGCATCATCCTCATGGGTGGCACTGCTTCCATCACACGAATGGCTCACGTCAGGATATACGGTATGCATGCTTCCCTCTTGATCCCTCCGACGCTCAAGACGCTCAAAAAGATCTTCGCGCTGGAATCCCTGAGATTCTGCATGATACAAACCTAAGCCTGCCATGATGCTCCAATTCCTTCAACACTAGATTCCCACAGACGGCGCCAATTATAAGTGCACAATTTGTACCCGGACCCAAAAACAAGTGATGGACTCAGGCCCAAAGAGCCTTGTACAATGAAATTTGTAGAGTATGAGTTTGAAACCTAGATTTGGGATGTTGGAAGTTGATCAACAGGCTTGAATGCCGCAATCTATGCAAGTGATAGATGAATACAACAGGAAAACCCTCATCGGACGTAAGCCGAAGACAATTTGTATAGTATTTCTTTCTCTAAGCAAAAGATTGCAATTTTTAGTTTCCAAAAAAGAAGATCCCCCTTTTCTTTCCTCTCTCGTCTTTTTATATCATTCTTCTTCTTCCCTGTTTCATTCATGTGTAACACAAATCTTCCTTTCAGATACTTGTTCCATCCACCACCTTCTTAAAGTCTTCAAATAATAGCTGGAAGGTTGAATTCTACTGTTTAGAGGTCATTTCTCCATTAATGCGGCCAAGGAGATAGATGCAGGGCCTTTAATGTGGTGGTAGCAGCTTTTTTCTCAGATATTTCTCACACGTTCTCGCTTCGAAAGGGTGCTTGAATCACACCTTTACCCAACAGATCTTCCAGAATTCTGCCTCTAAGCCGTTTAGCAAGTCCCAGGGCCTTTGCTAGGCCTGTCCGAGGAGATACTCCTCCTCGGACAACTCATCGGACCACTATAGTGCAGATTGACCTGTGGGCCTAGAGACCCTGTTTGAACAGAATTGTACCAACTAATCAGGCACAAAGCCCAAACGTTTATTCAAGCACTTTTACCCCCCACAACACCCACTATCTATTAAAAAATAAAAAAATAAAAAGTAACAAAGAGAGAGGAGAGATGAGAGAGGTATACGAAAGAGAAGAGGAAAAGAGTTAGTAAAGAAAAGAGAGATTATTAAAATTTAGCAAATAGCTATAGCAAACTTATACTACTAGAAGTGTACTATAGCTATATGCTAAATTTTTTGGCATATGACATATGTGATGAAGTTTGATTTTTGGTATTTGGTATGTTAAATGATAAATATTTAGTATTTGACACAACTAACTTTAGGACTCTTATGAGAGAGAAGAATCACTCTGTTTGAGGTTCATAAATAATAAAACCATCTGTCTAATACTAATACATGCGACCCCACGTCAATCTCACTCTTTTGGATGTTAATGAAAAAGGGCGAAAAAAGAAAAGAAAAACGAAGAAAAGAGAGACGTGTGCCATGTCGTAAAGGGACCTATCCAACATGGCGTTGGCACATCATGTCTTCATGAGTTATTTGTTTTTGTTTAGCTCACATTCAAGTTTTCTTAAAAAGGGGGAAATGACTCTCCTTTTGCAAGAGCTCTCCCTCTCTTGAAAACGAGCCACTCCCTCCCTTGGGTTATCCCTAGGGTTTCTTCTATCCTCTAACTTCTAATTACAAACTCCTTTCATCCCCATTCTTTTTCTCTAAACTCTCATGGTTTCTCACTATCCTCTACCCCCTCTACTTAGCTTGGCATTACTTTTTGGTGTCTGGAAATATGGCTGAAGAAGTTATTAATAGTATGGTGAGCTGAAGCTAACGTTGGAGGAAGAGGAATAGATACAAGTATCAACTGAAGGCAGAATGGAAGAGATTGATAGTTGCACGAAGCTTGATTGGGAAGTTCTTAACGTGTAAGCCCTATAATCAAAGGGCAGCAAGAAACACATTGTAGAAAGCATGGGGCCTAGATAAAGAGTTGCTAATATATGAGGTGGGATCAAATCTCTTCCAATTCAAGTTTCAATCGGAGTTTGAACTAGAACGAGTTTTAAGAGGAGGTCCATGGACCTTTGATAATCAACTCTTAATGCTCAAATGGTGACAGAAAGGAATGAGTGCTACTAACGTAGTCTTGGAACATGCCTTACTGTGGGTCCAAATATGGGGGGCTCCCTTCGACATGATGTCTCCTAAAGTGGCGTCGGAGGTGGGCAATAAACTAGGTATTGTAGAGGATGTGGTACAATGATGGTGAGTGGATGATCAAAACCTTTTTCTTTGTGTTAGGGTGACTCTACCTATTTCTTAACCTCTTCGTGGGGGTGGATTTCTACTGGGATCTGAAAGGGAATGTCACTGGGTCACTTACAAGTATGAAAGGCTGCCAATCTTTTGTCACTATTATGGTTTACTAGGACATGATTACCAACATTGTCCCAAACATTATGCAGCGTCGAAAAATGTTGATCCCATTGACTATCAATACAGTGACTGGTTGAAAGTAGTGAGTGGGCAAACTAGGTCCCCACCCCGTTAAAGTGAAGCTAGCCCACCAAAGGCTACAATAATCCAGCAAGGACAAACAGGCTATTAAGAAATAGGGGGTGCATGCAACGGAAATGGGGGCAGCTAGGGCAACAACTTCTAGGGACAGTTCTCATTCCTACGATGGAAGGCACAAATTTGGTGGGATTGTTCCTAATTTTCAAGAGAATGTTTTGACGAATAGTGTTGCCAATAATCCCACTAAGGAAAGTCATCCTCTAAAATCTTCGATGAGGGATGATTTGGTTTCAAATTCAAATTTGGAATCAATTGCCGCGCCTAAGGATATTAGCTCAGGTTTGGGCCATCATGGCCTAAACCCAATAAACCAAAAGCAACGTGGACCAAATTCACTAGAATGGATTATGGGCCTTCAGAGCCTAGTAATACTCCTCTTAAGATCAGGATGGGAAAAAGAGATGTGGTCGACATCTTTGTTGACAAGTGGGACAAAGGGATAAAGTAGTTGCCCCAAAAACATATTAAGATAGTGGGTGGAGATGGTATTTCTGAATCTATATCGGCAGGGGTAAAGGACCACCCTTGCTGGGAACAATGAAAATATTAAGTTGGAATTGCCAAGGGCTTGGGAACCCTTGGATAGTTCACAGCCTTCCTAAAATCATGAGGGAACAAGCTCCTAACATCTATTTCCTTATGGAGACACGTTTGGATGTAGAAGGACTTAATTAGTAGTGTAGTGATTTACCATTTAAGAATCTTTTTTTTTTGTCAAAATACTAGGAATGGGTGGCGGGCTAGCTCTAATGTGGAAGGAGGGTATTAACTTAGATGTTTCAAATTTTCAAAATATCAAATTTCTACAATAATGACCAAGAGTGATGGTTTTCAATGGATTCTAACAGGATTTTATGGCTAGCTAGAGACTAAGGACGGCCATAAATCATGGGCCCTTATATTGTATATCTACTCCCTTGTTGATGGACCATGGATGTGCGTTGGTAACTTCAAGGAGATGTTAAGCTCCGCTGAAAAACTCAGTAGCAGGCCAACCCATCCTCGCTAGTTTGATGAATTTCAAGAAGCATTAGAGTTGTGTATTCTTGTCAACTTGGGCTCTATTGGCTATCCTTTTACATGGAACAATAGAAGACCGGGGGAAGCAAATACAAAGGAAAGGCTGGACAGGGCAGTAGCTAATGAGGTATGGAAGACTATATTCCCAGGTATCACTGTTACTCACATTCTTCGAATCACCTACCTCTTATTCTCCAAGATCAAACCCCTCAAAAACATAGTGTTAGGACATATGTGTTTCACTTGTTTAGAACATATGTTATTTATTATTTATGTAATTGGCTAATCCTTTGTCAAAACGCACTTTACTTGTAATTGGGTAGAATTAGGATGAGTTGTATACTTTAAGAAACTGTGTTTCAAGATCAAGTGTTGAAGTCATCAAGTCTGTCCAAGAAAAAAGCTTAGAAGTGCTCTTTATTAAAGCTCGACAACTGCATCTATCGAGCTTTAAGAAGCTGTTTTGGCCCCGAGGCTCGACAGCTGCTCGACAACACCATGACAACTTTAGCTGTCGAGATTTAAGAATAACAGATTCTAAATTCTGTTTTGATTCCAATCCGTGGATGTGTCTTTAGGCCTTCTTTTCTCCTAACCCTAGAAATATAAAAGGATTATTTTAAGGGCCGTCAAAGGGTGGCAAGTTGCACAAGCATTGAGAAATTCTTGTTCATGCAAATTGTAACTTGAGACAAAGTTCTTACCCTAGTTCATTTCTCTTGTGAAGAAGTTGTTGTTTGCACCGTAGGATTTTGTAACCAAGCATCTTCTTGATCTTCATCGTGTGGATGAATTGAAGAACTTTGCAACCAAAAATCTTCTCTTGTTGGTGATTGAAGTCGCGTACTGGGATCCGTGCAATTGGTTAGTCATGTACTTGGGAGCCGTGCATCGAAAGGAGAAATTGTCACTACAGAACAAGTCCAATTGGGTATTGGGGTAAGGGTTCAACTGTAGGTTGGTAAGGCACTTGGGATTCCTTTACTTGTAACCGCTTGTTGTGAAAATAGTAGAATTTAGAGAGTGGTGACCTTAAATTTACCCGGTGGGGTTTTTGCCGTGTAGGTTTTTCCTATTCGTAAACAAATCACCGTGTCATTTAATTTCGGCTGCATACTTAGTTTTATTGGTGATTTGTTTATGCTACCACGCGCTTTGCATGTTAACTTGATTAATTAATAACTTGGCTAATTAATCAACTTAATTCATCACAATGGGTCAATACATTTTTGGCCTATCAAGTGGTATTAGAGCAAGCACACTCTGATTAGGGTTTAATCTTTGTTGTGTGATCCATTGACTCCTATTGTCATGGAAACTCTTGTTTGTTTTGATTTGCATAATCTTGTGTTGAATGATGATGATGATATTCAAATGCCTATTGCAAGCTTTATAATTTTTGTATGAAATCTCTTGAATGTTCAGCAAAATTAAAAGCTAAATTTAAAAAGGTCAAACTTGAAAAAGATGATTTGATTGCAAAATTGGATGAAGCCAATAATTTGAATGAGAATTTTAAAAATCAAATTTCATCACAGGTGGACAAAATTAAGAGTTTGGAAGAGCAACTGGTTGAATTTAAAACTGAAGTTGAAAATTTAACTAGTGTCAAACTTGTTGTTGAGCCTAACTCAAAAGAAAAAGATTTTTATATTCCCCCATTTAAAAGGAATAATGAAGAGTTGAATGCTAATATTGCTAGGATAGACAAAGGTAAACAATCTGATGTTAACGCTGAAGTTTCTAAATTTATGTTTAAAACTCCTCCTAGGTTGAATAAAAATTCTAAATTTGTCCCCACTTGTCATCATTGTCATATTGTTAGTCATATTAAGCCAAATTGTCCGAAGTTGATGTTAACGCTGAAGTTTCTAAACCTATGTCTAAAACTCCTCCTAGGTTGAATAAAAATTCTAAATTTGTCCCCACTTGTCATCATTGTCATATTGTTGGTCATATTAAGCCAAATTGTCCGAAGTTGAGGTCTCTGTCAACCTCTAAGGTTAGACCTCATTCTAGGAAGCCGAGTAGCTCTAAAACTACTCATGTTTGTCCCCATTGTGGTGCTTCCGGTCACACTCGGCCTAATTGTTTCAAGTTGTTTCCTCATAAGCGAGTGTCCAATAGGTCTCATCCTTTGTCCAAAGGTTCTGTACCTATTCTTGGTAAGTTATTAAAAGTTTTGAGCTTTTTAACTCAATTTCAAGGGAGTTCTAATTCCTCTATGTCCTTTAGTAGTCATACTAGGACACGTGTCTTTTTATCTTCACGGCCAAAGACTTATGCTGTGTGGGTGAGGAAGGATCCTAAGACTTAATTATCTTTTTCCGTTTGTCCTCTGCTTTAATTCTTCCTATTTAAAGTAGGACTCTCTTTGCTTGATTTCTTATTTGCTTTTGAAATCATGCTTTCATGCATTTGCATTTTTCTTTCATGCTTTCATGATTGTTTATCTGTTTTTGTGTGGCTGTTTAGTTTTTATTTTGTTTTGTTTTCAAAATAAAAAAAATGGAAAAATTAGAAAAATACAAAAACAGTGTGTGTATGTGTACATCGGTTCTTATGAACTTTAAAATGGCCATTGAAACAGAGTTTTCTAAACTTTGTATCTCTTGTAACTTAGATGAGCATCTCTATGCACAACTAAGTAAGTAAGCTTTGTGGCTTTTTGTTTGTGATGAGTAAGGTTAAGTAATCTCTTATATTTAACACTCGTATCACTCTTTTTGACAGATAGGACTAGAAAATCCTAAGAGAAAGGCATAAATAACCATCTCACCATTGTTACCCGCCAATCATGATATGACATCTGTATGCTTCGGCATAGCAAAAGTGCAATGTCAAAAAGCTTAACATAATTGGGTATTTCTTTTCTCTCATTTGTATATCCATGCATGATTTGCTTAATAAAAATAAAATATGCAAAGAAAATAAAAGCAAAAAGATAAAAAAAAATGCTTTAAATATGATTGCAAGCGTGTTTTCTAGGAGATGTGGGAGTTATAGGATGTACCTCAAAGGTGATAGTCCCCATCAAACAGTTATGATTGTGTGTGAGTTAAAGTGATTTTCTCATATCTCAAATCGTCATAACATAGAGACATTTATGCAATTTTGCGATGTTTTCACGCACAACATGCAATATTCTTTGCTATTTTTGATACATGTGCAGGTACAATGTGATTTGGCCATCACAAGGTTTACATGTGTTGATGTATGCTCACTAAACTGTCTTGACTTGTTTTTGAAATATAAAATCGATTAGACTTGTTTAGTGTGTGAGTGTGTTTGTTTTTATTCCATGGGCTTAAGATTGTTGTTGAGAGATGATTTTGAGAGTCTAATATGTTGATTGGATCTTTGGTTGAGTTGCATGCGTGATTGCATTCATGATTGTGTTTTTCCCTTCTCGAAAAACTGTATTGAAAAGTTGGCTTGACACCTTCTCGACACCTGTCTGTCTGTTGAGCTTCTCAACTTTTTCTTATCGCAATCTCGATAGCTTCTCGACACCTTCTGGATCGATTGAGCAACCTCCTGTCCCTTCAATAGCTTCTCGACACCTGGTGGATCGATCGAGCATCTGTTCTCATGTCCTATCTTGTTCCTCGACACCTTCTCGATAGCTGGATCTATCGACGTTGTATTTTTCGACACCTACCTCGACAGATGTCTCGACACCTCTCGATACTTGTATCTGTCGAGATTTACTGAGGTTCTATATAAAGGTTCTGTGCAATTTGGTTCTTCATTTCTCTCGATCACTCTCTCGATAGAACTGTCTTTTCACCTTCCAAACCTCTCTCTCACACTCCAAATCCTTTTTCTTAAGGTTTCTTCAAGCTTCTTCAAGTTTTTCTTCACTTGGTAAGCTTCTTATCCCTCATTCTACATGCATTTCATGTTTTTAAAACCTAGGTTTTGGGGTCTTTGAAAAATTTTGGGGTTTTTCAAAATTGATGAGTTTGTGTTGAAATTTTTGGGACGGGTTTTGATGATTTGATCTTAAAAACTTCATGCATTGCATCACATTAGCATTCTAACTATCTTTTCATGCATTTAGATGTGTGCAAAATGTTTGTATGCTGGTAGGATTGGATTGGGCTGAGCTCATGATGTTTTTCATATTGCATGTCACATGTTCATGCATTCCCCATGCATACGTTCTATCTATTCAATATAATTTTTATATTTGAATTGTGTTGGAACTTTTCTGAGTGTTTCGTTCTTCCCCCTCTCTTTCTGTTTGCGTTAGTAGTGTCTATGGCACCAAAACGTAAGTCTATTTCGACCCAGAACCCTCTTCGTTCTAAGGCCTCTTCATCTTCTGATTCCACTCCTCTTTTTATTCGGTTCCATGATGAGAAAGCCCATCAGGACTTCTCGGAGAACTTTTCCAAACGAGGTGTTCATTCGGAACGCTAAGTTGTTCTGGCAGACTTTGCTGACACTAACCTTCCCGATTTCTTTCACAAACGGGAATGGGAGTCACTGTGTGACGTCCCGGTCACTTATCCTTCTGTGCTAATCCAGGAGTTTTACTCCAACCTGCATTGATTTGATTATTCTGTACCTCTCTTTCTCACTCGCATTCGAGGTACGCGCATAGTCATCACACCGGAGTTGGTATCTGATATGCTCCATGTTTTGAGGGTTGCGCATCCTGACTACCCTGGTTGTGATCGTCTGCGGACTGTGTCCAAAGATGAGATGATCACCGCTTTCTGTGAGTTCCCTTCTGATTGGGGTGAGCACTAGTTTACGTCATGTCGACCTTTTGCTAAAGGTCCTCGTTTCTTAAACATGGTGATGACTTTTGTCTTATATCCTCTCTCTCATTACAACTCTATCACAAAGCCTCGTGGTTATTTTCTGTTGTCTCTTATTGAGGATCTTACCATTGACTTTCCTTCACATTTCATTTTTTCTATCATAGATGCGTATAAGGATATGACTACCCGTGATAAGCTCATCTTTCCTTCCGCTATCACGAGGATTTTACGCCATCTTTCTATCCCTTTTCCTGTCTCCGACCCTTTTTCTGTCATGGTTGCCATAAACGCTGCTACCGTAAAATGTAGTGAGGCACAGCTTAGGTCGGGTCAGACAGGTTTAGCAGCTCCTTTCTCCCATTCTGCTCCATCTATATCTGTTCGTGCTTCATCCGCTCCCTCTTATTCTACGAGCGATGTGTCACTAGGATACATCATGGCGCAGCTTCAGCGCATGGATGCTCACCTGGATTCGCTCTCTACAGAGTTGTATTAGGTGAATGTTCGTGTTGGTCGCATTGCTAGGCGACAGGCGACCATGGGTGGTTTTGCTCCCGAGGTTTCTCCTCCACCACCTCTTGTGGCTTCCGAGTTTGGGGATGATAATGGTGATGACGATGATGCTTCGGATGCTGATGATGGAGATGCTAGCTCTACCGATGAGATGTCTACTTGACACTCTACCTTTTGTCACTCATGACAAAAATGGGGAGTAGTTTTGGTTATGAAAGTAGTCATACTTAGGGGAAGAGCTTGTATAGGATTTTTTTTATAAGGGGAGTGTTGAGTGTTGAGGGATGTAGTAAGGATTACTTGTATCTTTTTCTTTTCTCTACTTTAGATACATATTCCTCCTGTACCTAGGTCTTGTGACCATTATTACATACATTGTGCTCATCTTTGTTATATATGTGATGATGTATGTTTCTTTCACCTATCTTTACATGTGTTGTTTCTTTTCTCTCTTTATACACATGATTCTTTATTTGTATGCAATCTATTATCTCTGTTTCACACTAAGATGCCTTGATGAGTTTTATTTAAAGTGTTTCAGAAATACAGGTTGTTAAAGTCTACTTGTCATAAACTCTCTTCTTGCAAAGTTTTTCAAGAGTTTGTGTTAGGATAGATTTTATTTTATTCAACAAGTGTATATGAGTTGAGTGATTTATGACTTCTCTCATATGTTCATCTGTTGTTTGTGGTTTTGTCATGGATTGCCAAATGGGGAGATTGTTAGGACATATTTGTTTCACTTGTTTAGAACATATGTCATTCATTATTTATGTAATTGGCTAATCCTTTGTCAAAATGCACTTTACTTGTAATTGGGTAGAATTAGGATGAGTTTTATACTTTAAGAAACTGTGTTTCAAGATCAAGTGTTGAAGTCATCAAGTCTGTCCAAGAAACAAGCTTAGAAGTGCTCTTTATTAAAGCTCGACAGCTGCATCTATTGAGCCTTAAGAAGCGGTTTTGGCCCCGAGGCTCGACAGCTGCTCGACAACACCTCGACACCTTTAGTGGTGTCGAGATTTAAGAAAAACAGATTCTGAGTTCTGTTTTGATTCCAACCCGTGGATGTGTCTTTGGGCCTTCTTTTCTCCTAACCCTAGACATATAAAAGAATTATTTTAAGAGCCGTCAAAGGGTGGCAAGTTGTACAAGCATTGAGAAATTCTTGTTCTTGCAAATTGTAACTTGAGACAAAGTTCTTGCCCTAGTTCATCTCTCTTGTGAAGAAGTTGCTGTGTCTTTGCACCATAGAGTTTTGTAACCAAGCATCTTCTTGATCTTCATCGTGTGGATGAATTGAAGAACTTTGCAGCCAACAATTTTCTCTAGTTGGTGATTGAAGTCACGTACTGGGATTCACACAATTGGTTAGTCACGTACTTGGGAGCCGTGCATCGAAAGAGAAATTGTCACTACAGAACAAGTCCAATTGGGTATTGGGGTAAGGATTCAACTGTAGGTTGGTAAGGTACTTGGGATTCCTTTACTTGTAATCGCTTGTTGTGATAATAGTGGAATTTCGGGAGTAGTGACCTTAAATTCACCCGGTGGGGTATTTGCCGTGTAGGTTTTCCCCATTCGTAAACAAATCACCGTGTCATTTAATTTTCACTGCATACTTAGTTTTATTGGTGATTTGTTTGTGCTACCACGCGCTTTGCATGTTAACTTGATTAATTAATAACTTGGCTAATTAATCAACTTAATTCATCACAAGGGGTCAATATGTTTTTGGCCTATCACATAGGAACATAGGAAAGCGTGGTTTTAAATTTGAATAGTCTTAGTTGCTTTGGGAAGATTGTAAGACTATAATCAAAGAAGCTTGGGAAAAAAGGGATGGATTTGACTTGGCCTTGGAGACAGTTCGCCAAAAAATTATTGGATATGGCTCAGATTTATTGGCTTGGGGTGCTTTAAGAACAAGTCCTGGCACGAAGGAAATTAAAAACCTGAAAAAGCGGATTGAATTGATCAATTCTGCTTCCCCAACAGAGCATAATTAGAGTGAATTTTCGTAGGTTAGCAAAGAGTTGGATGACTGGCTTCAAAAGTAGGAAATTTATTGGGCTCAACAATCTAGGGTTAATTGGATCAAGCATGGGGAAAAGAATACAAAAATTTTCCAATCTAAAGCGTCTCAACGAAGATAAAAAAAAATCTCATTCAAGGGATTACTGACTCACAAGGCAATTGGCTTGAAGAAATGGAGGTTGTGGCAGGTTTGGCAGTACAATATTTTGACAATATATTTAGCTCAGGTTTATGTAATCAGATTGAGGAATGTCCTGAAGTAATACTACAAAAGTTGACATCTAACATGCAATAAACTTTGTCTAGAAAATTCAATGTAGATGAAATCAAAGTAGCTTTGTTCCAAATGCGACCAAAAAAGGCTCCTAGACCAGATGGTATGAATGCCCTCTTTTATAATTAAATAAAAAATTGGCATATTGTTGGTGATATTGTTGTGTATACTGTTCTTGAATTCCTGAATACTGGTCATATGTTACCTAAATTAAATTATACTTATATTTTACTCATTCCAAAAATAAATAAATAAAATTTGAGGAAGATGTCTGATTATAGGCCTATTAGCCTTTGTAATCTCATTTATAAAATTATTGCAAAGGTACTGGCCAATAGGTTGAAACAAATCCTTCCCAATATAATTGCCCCAACCCACAGTGCCTTTGTTCCAGTAAGATTGATCAATGACAATGTTCTTATAGCCTATGAAGCTTTACATACGATGTGTGGGAAGATGAAAGGTAAAACAGGGCACTAGCTATGAAGCTTGATGTTAGCAAAGCCTATGACAGGGTGGAATGAGATTTTTTAAGGAGGATCATGCTCAAATTTGGCTTCCTAGACACATGGGTTTAACGGGTGATGTGTTGTGTTTCCTATACTTCCTTTTCTATTCTGATTAATGGCAAACAGTATGGAACTTTTAATTCCACTAAAGGACTCCGCCAAGGAGACCCTCTATCACCTTATTTGTTTCTTTTATTTGCAGAAGGATTTACATCTCTCTTGCAAAGAGCGGAATTGGAGGGGAAAATCCGTGGAGTGTCCATTTGCAGAAGGCCCCCCTGTATTTCCCACCTACTCTTCGCAGATGACTCACTCTTATTTTGCCAATCATCTGAAAATGAAAAAAAAAATGCAGTTCTAAAGATATTACAACTATATGCAGAAGCTTCAAGCCAGTGTATAAATATGGAGAAGTCATCAGTCTATTTTAGTGGCAATACCTCAATCCAGTATAAAGATATGATTAAGGCACTATTGGGAGTGAAGGAAGTGGACTGGTTTAAGTCTTATTTGGGATTACCAACACTAGTTGGATGGCAGAAATACCATACTTTTTCTTTTCTAAAAGATAGAGTTCGGAAAAAATTTTAGGGGTGGAAAGGAAAATTATTATCAAGAGTGGGAAAGGAAGTACTGATCAAAGCAGTAGCATAATCTAATCCTACATATACGATGAGAGTGTTTCAACTATTTATAAAGTTGTGTGAAGAACTTTAGTCTATGTGTGCTCGATTTTGGTGGGGCCAAGTTGAGAACGAGAGGAAGATTCATTGGTTAAGTTGGGATAAACTAACTATACCAAAATCATTGGGTGGGATTGGCTTTAAGGATTTGTGACAAAACAAGGCTAGAGATTGATGCAAGATCAAGAGTCCCTGTTGTTTTGATGCTTCAAGGCTCAGTATTTTCTAAGATGTCATTTTTTGGAAGCAACTGACTTGCCTAATAACTCTTTTGTATTGAAGAGCATCATGACAGCCAAACCAATTCTATAGAGGGGATCATGTTGAAAGGTTGGTAATGGAGCTTCTATCCAGATTCTAAAGGATAATTGGATTCTCAACCACTCCACAAATAAAGTCCTGCATCCATTATTGAATATTGATAAGGAGATGATGGTCTCTGAGCTAATAGATTCAAACTCACAGTGGTGGAATAGAGGTTTCACTTTGCAGAACTTCAATCAGGAAGATGCTGAAGCTATTTTACGGGTGCCACTTAGTCGAAGATATATCCCAAACTCTATATTTTGGCTTCACAACAAGAATGGTGAGTACTCAGTGAGATCAGTGTTAGGATTTGTGCCCTTAAATCCTATTGTATGATGCTATGTATGATATTATGTATGACATTGTGTATGACTTAATATTGTGATTAATAAAGTTGTTTTATTATTATTATCTAAAATAATGGTAACATGAATATTTGGACATTATCATATAGTCCATGAGATGCATAGTATGTGATTTATGTGATTTAGTCACAGAAAATATAAATCACAAGTTCTTTCTAAACTCAGAATTTATAGTTCATAGTCGATGATGAAATTGGGCATTTCATCTGCGAAGACTATAACGTATCAACTAAGATGATTTGTCTTGATCATAGAAGTAGAGACTTCTAGTTGATATGTTGATATGTTTTAAAAGTTAAACCATATTGAACTAGGCCGCTGTGAGATTTATTATTCTCCTAACGACTGTCAAATGAATAATAAATCTCACGACTTCTATTTGCACGAACTCTTAATCCTAAGAGAATAATGGACCTGATCATGAAGTGTAGGTTGCTTTGA
Organism: Castanea sativa; assembly: GCF_040712315.1. NCBI lineage: Eukaryota > Viridiplantae > Streptophyta > Magnoliopsida > Fagales > Fagaceae > Castanea > Castanea sativa. Next base: position 41,218,927 of record NC_134013.1, read on the forward strand.
TATATCAGGAGTGAGATCTAAAGTAATGGTCAAAACCTCAGTATGTTGGGTAACCACATTTAGTGTTGATGGAACATATATTCTCAAGATGGAATTCATAGTCTCTTGATGGAGATATAAAATATTCCCTTAAGATAAGTTTAATGGGATCAGTTATTTAAAGAGTTAGGCCTAACCACTTTGGTAAGAAATTGCTAAAGTATATATTTATGAAATTGGATTTCATAAATATATAATGAATAACTTTAAAGGATTAAACCGGGTACTCAAGGATAAGATGTAGTAATTTACAAAGTGACAGTCTACATTCATGACTTTGTATTACTACGAATATTTTATGAAGGGGTTGCATGTATAATAAAGTCTTGGGATATTATTTATTAATAAGGCCTAGAGTGCAATTATATTTATATAGTGGTATTAAATATAATTAATGGTAATTTTGGACTTGTCAAGAGTTGACAGAAAAGGCCAAGGCCCATTGGAGCTAGTGTCTTATTAGTCCCTTTTGGTCCCACTCCAAGCCACACACTAAAGCCCAATTGGAAAGGCCCAATAGGCCAGCCCAATTAGATAATCAGTTAGATATAAAGGGGGAAACATATAGAATTTTTATTAGTGATATAAGAAATTGTGTATATGTGAGAGAGATACACACTTTCATTCTCCCTTTGAAAAACTGATTGAGAGACCACACATATTGGGCGTAAAGTGGAATTGGAGTAAAGATTAAAAGTGTTCCCAAGTGCTTCTAATCTTTGTTTTGAATTTCTCCACACCAAGGTACGCTATTTTGTTATTAAATTCTGAAATTTATATAGTACATGTTATCAATCATGAATGAAATATATCATTGTTTGTTGCTTCTGCTGTGTGTTTTGTATGAGATACAAAACCAATTTTTTCCTACAATCAGGGTATAATGGTGCGAGGTAGATGGCAAGAGAGGAGAAGTGCGTAGAGAGCTCTAATGGAGAATTTGGGGGCAGAGTGTGGAAAACTTTGTGGAAGCTAAAGGTACCAAATTTCAATTTTTAAATGTTTATATTCATCATTTTCTAATATTTTAAAGTTTTGAAACAAATGAATGTTTATTATATACAAGATATTCACATAATAGGTTATATGTGCATTTGAAAGATTAAAATTTGTTTAATAGAAAATAATAACATATTTAATGCATTGTTTAAACAAAAGAATGGATATTAAACAAAGGTTTTCATGGGTTGCCCACAAAAAAATGGGCGGATTTGGGTGGGTTGAAAACGGGCGGGTTCAAGTCGGGCCAGCAAATTACAGCCCATTTTACCATGTCTAGGTTCAATTATCTTTATAAGTAAATAAATATATATATATATATATATATCTATATATAAATATATATATATATATATATATATATATATATATATATATATATATATATATATCTCTATATATATAATCTGCTTCCATCCACAAATACTTCTAATCTATATACTATATATAAGAGAATTCCCTGCTTTCAACTGGACTTTTATGTGGTTCAAAAATACCCTTATTAATGAATGGTAACTTCATTTTAAAATAAGATTATAAATATCAAATAACAAATTTCATTTTGAATTCAAAAAGAGAATTCCTAAAATTTAGGATTTTTTCCCTTCACCTTCAAAAAAGAAATTACATTTTTCTACTTATCTTTAAAGTTTATTGTGAGGACCCGAAGATCTGAGGACCCGAGGATCCAAAGAACTGAAGACCCGGAGACATACTAAAAGGTATAATGAGCAGAGTAGAATCAAAGTAATCTGCCCGAGGATGAAGTGGGATGGCCGGGCAAAAGGCGAGAGAGAGATTGATGATGTATGAGACATATTGCAAATATCCGGGTGGAGATGGATAACTATGAGCATTGCATTGAATGTTTTGTACCAATCATTCTGGGCGCATTGAATAGGGAATACCAGTTTTGTCCGCTGCATTAATGTAGACATGACCTGAACAATACAAAGCACAGAGCTAAAACTTTTCTCCATTACCGACTACAAAGGACTGGACAGGTGTCAATAGAAGGGGTTGAGTAGATGGAGAGGTGTAGGGTTGAGATAATGAAGGCAAATGGTATAAATAAGAGAGGAGAGACACCGAAAGGGAGGACTTTTGTTGTTGCTACCCTCTCTACAAATTCATTGTATTTGGATCTTTAGTCATACAACGTGTTGTAGTGTGTTATATGATTTTTGGTCCTTACATTTATCATTTTTATTTGTTTGAAAAATAAAAAAATATATTTCTAAATTATAATAGATGTAGATTATTAACCTTCACTCAAAAAAATAAAAGAACCTAGCTCAAAGACTAGTATTATTTAAAACTTAAAGAGTGTTCCGTGTTTGTAGTACATAGCTTCCTGTCTCTCTTTCGACTATATTTATCAAATTGCACCACTCAAATTTTTTGGTTGGCGAGCTTGCCACAACATCCTTCCCACCCGAGCAAACCTGGCACGAAAACGAATCATACAAGGCAATTTTGTGAAGTTTGCAAAAATCATCCTAAAACTAGAATTCATGCACTATGGACTTGTGGAGTGGCACAAGATGTTTGGGCTGGGTGCTCTATACGCCTATGAAAATGCTCTTGGGTTAAGTTGATATGCTACAATTAATGAACGAGTTAATAATTCGGCTTCCATCTGATGAGCTGGAAATGTTTCTGGTACAAGCATTGGTTCATTTGGCACCAACGGAATATTGTGATTCACGGTGGATAGTTGCAAGGACCTGGTGTATTAAACAAGAGAAATAGGGACTATGTAGAGGAGTTTTAGAGAGCCAACACTTAACTCTCCATTAATTCAAATGTGGCTAACTTGACCAACTAGTGTCCACCCCCATTGTCTCGCTGCAAGCTCAACTTCGACTCAGAAATATTCATAGACCAGGCGGTTTCAGGGATTGGTGCTATTATACGAAATGACAAAGGTGAAGTCATGGCTTCCTTATTAGCTAAGGGACCACCAGTGACTAGCAGCAAGGAAGCAGAAATATTGGCACGTCAACGAGCTGTTGAATTTATTGTGGAGTGTGGTTTTTCAGAGTTGGTGGTTGAAAGTGATAACAAGTCAGTCATGAATGCCCTAAGGTTGAAGAAATTCTCGCCTTCTCGATTGGGACACATCTTCTAGGGCATAATTTGTCTTCTCAATGGCCTACGATGGTCGAAGATTAATTATGCCAAATGTAGTGCCAGTTCGATAGCCCACTCATTAGCTAGGCATTTTAGAAATGTTTCGAGTGATGTTATTTGGATTGAGGACACTCCTCCCCCAGCTGAGGAGGCTTTATATTTTGATTCTATTCCTATTTAATGAAATTTTGAGGATGATTTCAAATTCAAAAAAAAAAAAAAAAAAGTTCTCTTAAAATGGATGTTAGCATGCATTGCCAGCCTTTTTTTTTTTTTTTTTTTTGAGGTTTAATAATCATAGTAACAACAATATTCAACACAACTAATCAAATCGATATATATATATATATATATATATATATATATATATATATATATATATATATATAGATATATTTTTTTTTTTTTTAAATCTACTTACAAAATCACATCAGTAAAAAAAATAAAATATTTACTTACAATTTTTTTTTATTTTTCAAATCAATCACACCTGGTCTTGAACTTATATTCATGTCACTTCAAATATTTCTAGAACCATTTTTACTTAGAAAGAGAAAAAAAATCAAAAAATTTCTAGTGTTGTTATTATTATCATTATTTTAACTTGACACGATTTGTATTAATATATAATTTATTTATCACGTTTTATTTGACATGCTATGCTGCTATTTTTTTAAAATTAAAATAAAGTTTCAGGATTTGATCTATTAACTATTATGGATAATATTTTTAATCAAATTTTCATATCTACCAATATATTGATAATAATTTTGAAGATTTGCTCAAAAAAGAAGAAGAACAATTTCGAGGGTTTTGAATTTGTCGTTACGTAAAGTTGTTGTCAAGCAACAGAAGGCTTTTTATGGGCCTGACAATGGCCCACTTAACTTCTAAAAAAGCAGGGCACATAGACAATGCATGCGTAATTGGGCCCAATGTGCCAATAGCCCCACCAAAAAAAGGTGAATGAGGGCCCAAAAAAAAAGCTGGGGGCTTTAGAATGCTAATTTCTCCCTAAACAAAACAAAATATGAAACGAGGTGACCCATGTTAAAGATAGGATATAAACTTAGGTTAACATTTTACGTAATTCAAAAAATAAATATTAATATTTAACTCCATCTTTTTCTTACTCAAAAAAAAAAAAAAAAAAAAAAAAAACTCCATTTGGCCAAAAAGAGAAACTATTGTATGAAAGAACAGAAATATACACAAATAGCAAGATAAATTGATAATTAGGAATTTATGGATGACCATACCCATTGAGTAATGGATATCCAACCCTATTTGATCTAAATGTTTTGGGTGATACCCAATTCTTAATGGACAGAAGGTAATTGGGTAGGGTTTGGATATTATTCAAATTTTTTGGGTAGGGTTTGGATGTTATCCATTCAACTAATTAAATCTAACCCAAACCTAACTCAACCAAATTATTATGGGTAAACCCCAACCCACCCAATTACCTAATAATCAAAATTTCCAAGTGCCCCTAAAACTTGAAAATGACCAAAGTACTCCTAAAATCCTCTGAAATTGCTAAAATGCACCCTAAACCTAAAATGACTGAATACCCCCAAAACCTAAAAATAACCAAAATACCCTTGAAACTTAAAATTACTAAAATACCCCCTAAGCCTAAAAAATAACCGAAATATCCCTTGAAACCTAAAAAATGACCAAAATACCCTCGAAATCTAAAAATTACCAAAATACCCCCTAAACCTAAAAAATGACCGAAATACCCTCAAAATCTTAAAATTACCAAAATACTCTTTAAACTTAAAAAATGGCCAAAATACCCCTAGAAACTAAAAACAAAAAAAAAAAATACCCCGTAAACCTAAAAAATTTCTGAAAAACTCGTGAAATCTTTAAAATGACTAAAATACACTTAAAACCTATAAAATAATCAAAATACCCCCTAAACCAATTAAATGACCAAAATACCACTGAAACTTATAAAATAACTGAAATACCCCTTGTGGACACAAGGGGTCGTTTTTTAGGAATCGTCACCTGGTTTTTGCAATGGCCTAGGAACCATATATATAGCATGTTAGGATGTGTGTGCCCTTAAATCCTATTTTATGATGCTATGTATGTTATTATGTATGATATTATATATGACTTAATGTTGTGTTTAATAAAGTTGTTTTATTATTATTTAAAATAATGGTGACATAAATATTGAGACATTATCATATAGTCCATGAAATGCATTGTATGTAATTTATGTGATTTAGTCACAGCAGATGTAAATCACAAATTCCTTGTAAACTCAAAATGTAGTTCGTAGTTGGTGATGAAATTGGGCATTTCATCTATGAAGACTATAACATATCAACTAAGATGATTTGTCTTGATCATGGAAATGGAGATTTCTAGTTGGTATGTTAATATGTTTTAAGAGTTAAAACATATTGAACTAGACCGCTGTGAGATTTATTATTCTCCTAACGACTGTCAAATGAATAATAAACTCACGACTTATATTTGCATGAACTCTTAATCCTAAGAAAATAATGGATTTGATCATGAAGTGTAGGTTGCTTTGATATATCAGGAGTGAGATCTAAAGTAACGGTCAAAACCTCAGTATGTTGGGCAACCACATTTAGTGTTGATGGAACATATATTCTCAAGATGGAATTCATAGTCTCTTAACGGAGATAAAAAATATTCTCTTGAGATAAGTTTAATGGGTTTGTTATTCAGAGAGTTAGGCCTAACCACTTTAGTAAGGAGTTACTAATGTATATGTTTATGGAATTGGATTTCATAAATATATGATGAATAACTTAAAGGATTAAACCGGGTACTCTAGGATAAGATGTAGTAATTTACAAAGTGGCAGTCTATATTCATGACTTTGTGTTACTACGAATATTTTATGAAGGGCTTGCATGTACAATAAAGTCTTGGGACATAATTTATAAATAACGCCTAGAGTGCAACTATATTTATATAGTGCTATTAAATATAGTTAATGGTAACTTTGGACTTGTTAAGAGTTGACAGAAAAGCCCAAGGCCCATTGGAGCTAGTGTCTTATTGGTCTCTTTTAGTCCCACTCCAAGCCACACACTTAAGCCCAACTGGAAAGGTCCAAAAGGCCAGCCCAATTAGATAATCAGTTAGATACAAAAGGAGAAACATACAAAATTTTCTGTAGAGAATTTTGTAAGAACACTATTGCGAAGTGGTGTAAGAAGTGTTAGACACTTTTTGACATTCTCCCTTTGGAAATGATTGAGACACCACACATCTTGGGCATTAGTGGAATTGGAGTAAAGATTGAAAGTGTTCCTAAGTGCTTCTGATCTTCGGTTTTGAAATTCACCGCTCCAAGGTACACTCTCTTGTTCTCAAATTCTAAAACTTATATAGTACATGTTAACTTTTATGAATGAAGTAGATCCATTATTTTTCCGTTGCATATGTTTTGTATGCGATACAAACATGTATATTTCCATCATAACGTCCTTTTGAGGAAGGACTTTTTGATCTTACTACCAGAGATATAGGTTCATAGTTAAGGTATGGTTTTAGGAAGGTGTTAGGCACTCAAAATCTCCCAACCCTAAGTTTGGCTTCCCATCATTGTGTCTTATGTCTTAACCCTATTAAAAGCACACTAATGCTTCTATCTAACTCATACACACTAGCATACATCTAGCAATCAACCTGGCATCAAACATTCCTAACCATACATCTATTATGCTTGCAAACAAAGCCCTACCACTCATTTTATTATGGCATCACATATCAAAGGTCCTAACATTCATCTATCATGGCATCAAAGCATTCATCACATCACAGATCCCAATAATACATCTAAGCATGCTTCAGCACATACTCCATCATATCATATCACATTAATCTAAGGCAAAAACATGTGAGCATTAAAGATCAAAAGTAGAAACAAAGCCAAACAAAACATGTCATCATCCAAGGCATCAAGATCACAATTATCAAACCCAACCATGCATGTTCATTTAAATGCATGACTTACTTTTACTTACCTTACAGCAACTCAACACCTATGGCATTATGCATGAGCATGTGAATGCATGATCATGTGAATGCATGATGTATGATATCCAGCTATAGACCCTTTTTCCCTTAGGCCCAGGTCCAAATGGCCTATGAATAGTATCCGGCCTCAGGCCCATTACCCCTTATGGGTATATGGGGGCGGCCCATGGGACGCCAGCCCATTGTTTAGGAATCCAATGCACGGCATGACGACCCGAAGGAATGAAAGTGGAACATTCATTTAGGCTGGGATTTAGGGCATCAAACAATGAGGGCGAATATGAGGCTCTACTTACGGGATTGAGGGCCGTGCTTAGCCTTGGGGAAGCCGACCAGGAAGTGTATTTGGATTCTCGGCTGGTGGTTAGTCAAGTTAAGGGTAGTTTCGAGGCCAAAGATCCATGGATGGTCGATTACTTGAAGCTTGTAAAGAAGATGATGAGCAAGTTTTAGAAAATGAGATTAGTTCAAATTTCTCTAGGGCAGAACAGGCATGCGAACTCTTTGGCAACTCTAGCATCATCACTGACCGACGAGGTGCCTTGGTTGATCAAAGTGGAGGTGGTAAAGAAACCTAGTATTGATTTGAAAGTTGCATGCGCAGGCTGATTCTTGCGTGCGCATAGTGAGGGTTTCCTTTGGCTTAATTTTTCAAAAATATATTTATTTGCTCATTAACAGTTATATTTTAAATTTTAATACTTCTGAAGTCAATTTACCTTCTGATTGGGCCCTAAACCAACCTTGGGTCTTAGAATTCAGCATCATTGGAATACGGGGGTCTGAGTTGTAAGGGGTATAAATTGTGGTGTCTATAGATGCCCCTATTTTGATTGGTGAGTTTTGCTAGTAGAATCAAAAGAATAAGAGACAACATTTTCTTTTGACGTACAATTTGGGCCTATCCCACACACACGACACACATCATGCACACATAGGGCGGGGTGCAACTCCAAATAGTTGCATGGGATTTCCTATGTCCGAATACCTTTGTTGCTCGGGAAATGAGCAACAACAAGTTCACTATCCCAAAACCTGTTTTGCCAATTGCATGCAAAATGCAAGTGACTAACTATGCTAGATTCACTAAAAAGAAAAACAAAGGTGCTCTTACGAGTAGAAACAAACATGTTAGGACATATGTGAATCATGTTAGGAACATATGTCAATATAGAATTGACTAATCTTTTAAAAAAACGCACTTTACTTGTAATTGGGTAGTTTAAGGATGTGTTTAATACTTCAAGGAACAAGATTTCAAGTTCCAGTGTTAAAGCCATGCAAATCTGTTCAAGAATCAAGTAAAGAAGTGCTGGATTTTAAAGCTCGATGCTTAGCTTGACAGATGGAATCTATCGAGGTTTAAAAGGCAGCTTTAGCTCGATGCTCGATAGCTGCTCGATAGATAAGCTATCTATCGAGATTTATGAAAATTAGATTTTCAGTTTTGATTTCATTCCAATCTGTGTGTACATGTTTAGGCTTTCTTTTCTCACAACCCTAAACATATATAAGGATTATTTTAAGGGCCGTCAAAGGTAGCACAGTTGTGCGAGTGTGAAGCAAATTTTTGTTCATGCAAAATTGTGATGGGAAACAAAATTTTCCCTAGTTCATCTTTCTCTAAAAGAAGCTGCTGCGTTTGTATGCCGTTGGGTTTTGTAACCAAGGAGCTCCATGATCTTCATCGCGTTAATGAACTGAAGAACTTTGCAACCAACATCTTTCTCAAGTTGGTGATTAAGTCGTGTATTGGGATATATGCATCTATTGGTTAGTCACGTACTAGGAGCTGTGCATTGAAAATGAGAGATTGTCACTACAAAACAAGTCCAATTAGGTATTAGGGTAAGGGTTCAACTGTATGTTGGTATAAGGTACGAAGTGAAGGAAAAATTCTGGTTTTGTATCTCATACAAAACACATAGCGGAAGCAACAAATAAGGATCTATTTCATTCATGGTTGATAACGTGCACTATGTAAATTTCAGAATTTAAGAACAAGATAGCGTACCTTGGTGTGGAGAAATTCAAAACAAAGATTAGAAGCACTTGTGAACACTTTTAATCTTCACTCTAATGCCACTTTACGCCCAAGATGTGTGGTCTCTCAATCAGTTTTCAAAGGGAGAATGAAAGTGTGTCTCACACTCTCTCACACACCGTTTCTTAATTTTCTTTTTCCACTTTTTTCTAAAAAAAAAATTCTGTATGTTTCTCCCTTTATAACTAACTGATTATCTAATTGGGCTGGCCTATTGGGCATTTCTAATTGGGCTTTAGTGTGTGGCTTGGAGTGGAACCAAAAGGGAACAATAAGACACTAGCTCCAATGGGCCTTGGGCTTTTCCGTCAACTCTTGACAAGTTCAAAGTTACCATTAATTATATTTAATACCACTATATAAATATAATTGCACTCTAGGCCTTATTAATAAATTATATCCCAAGACTATATTATACATGTAACCCTTTCATAAAATATTCTTAGTAATACAAAGTCATGAACGTAGACTGCCACTTTGTAAATTACTACATCTTATCCTTGAGTACCCGGTTTAATTCTTTAAAGTTATTCATTATATATTTATGAAATCCAATTTCATAAATATATACTTTAACAATTTCTTACTAAAGTGGTTAGGTCTCATACTCTCTCACACACCGTTTCTTAATTTTCTTTTTCCACTTTTTTCTAAAAAAAAAATTCTGTATGTTTCTCCCTTTATAACTAACTGATTATCTAATTGGGATGGCCTATTGAGCCTTTCCAATTGGGTTTTAGTGTGTGGCTTGGAGTGGGACCAAAAGGGAACAATAAGACACTAGCTCTAATGGGCCTTGGGCTTTTCCGTCAACTCTTGACAAGTCCAAAGTTACCATTAATTATATTTAATACCACTATATAAATATAATTGCACTCTAGGCCTTATTAATAAATTATATCCCAAGACTTTATTATACACGTAACCCTTTCATAAAATATTCTTAGTAATACAAAGTCATAAACGTAGACTGCCACTTTGTAAATTACTACATCTTATCCTTGAGTACCCGGTTTAATTCTTTAAAGTTATTCATTATATATTTATGAAATCCAATTTCATAAATATATACTTTTAGCAATTTCTTACTAAAGTAGTTAGGCCTAACTCTCTGAATAACTGAACCCATTAAACTTATCTCAATGGAATATTTTATATCTCCATCAAGAGACTATGAATTTCATCTTGAGAATATATGTTCCATCAACATTAAATGTGGCTGCCCAACATACTGAGGTTTTGACCATCACTTCAGATCTCACTCCTGATATATCAAAGCAGCCTACACTTCATAATCAGGTCCATTATTCTCTCAGGATTAAGAGTTCATGCAAATAAAAGTCGTGAGATTTATTATTCATTTGACAGTCGTTAGGAGAATAATAAATCTCACAGCGGTCCTGTTCAATATATCTTAACTCTTAAAACATATCAACATATCAACTAGAAGTCTCCACTTCCATGATCAAGAAAAATCATCTTAGTTGACACGTTATTGTCTTCGCAGATGAAATGCCCAATTTCATCACCGACTACGAACTATAAATTCTGAGTTTACAAAGAACTTGTGATTTATATCTTCTGTGACTTTTCACATAAATCACATACAATGCATCTCATGGACTATATGATAATGTCTCATATTCATGTTACCATTATTTTAGATAATAATAAAATAACTTTATCAATCACAATATTAAGTCATACATCATGTCATACATAATGTTATACATAGCATCATACAATAGGATTTAAGGGCACTAATCCTGACAATCTCCCACTTGCCCTAAAGACTATTGTGCACTAATTTAACTCTCATTCCCTCCAAATGTGACTCGAAAGTCCTTTGAGGCAAGGCTTTGGTAAAGGGATCTGCTAGATTATTTGTACTTTCAATCTTTGCTACCACAACATCTCCACGAGCAGCAATGTCTCGAATGATGTGATACTTCCTCTCAATGTGCTTTCCTTTCTTGTGATTCCTTGGATCTTTAGATTGTGCAACCGCTCCACTATTGTCACAAAACAACGTGATGGGAACTTGCTCCATTCTCATAACACCAAGATCAGAAAGGAATTTCTTGAGCCAAACAGTCTCCTTTGCTACTTCACAAGCAGCAACGTACTCGGCTTCCATGGTGGAGTCCGCAATACAAGATTGCTTAACACTCCTCCAACTTATGGCTCCACCTCCCAAGTTGAAAACACATCCTGAAGTGAATTTTCTGAAATCTAGATCTGACTGAAAGTCTGAATCTGTATAACCAATGGGAATCAAATCCTCACTATGGTAAACAAGCATATAATCTCTCGTTCTCGTAAGATACTTGAGAATATGCTTTACAGCTTGCCAATGTTTTGGTCCTAGATTTGATTGATATCGGCTAACCATGCCAACTGAATAACAAATATCTGGTCCAGTACAAAGCATGGCATACATGAGACTTCCCACTGCAGAAGCATAAGGAACTTGTCTCATCATATTTCTTCCTCTTGAGTTTTAGGCCTTTGGTCATTAGACAGAGGAACTCCATGTCTAAAAGGAAGCAATCATTTCTTGGAGTTTTGCATGCTAAACCATTCTAGAACCTTATCTATATATCCAGCTTGTGATAAGCCTAACATCTTATTCTTGCGATCTCGCTAAAGCTTGATCCCTAGAATAAAGTTAGCCTCACCCAAGTCCTTCATATCAAATTGGCTTGACAAGCAAACTTTAACCGATGACATTACCCCTACATCATTCCCAATGAGCAGAATGTCATCAACATAAAACACTAAGAACATTACTACTTTGTCTCGATGTCTTTTGTACACACATGATTCATCAAGATTTTGTTCAAAACCAAATGACTTGATTGCTTGATCAAATCTAATGTTCCATGACCTAGATGCTTATTTAAGTCCATAAATGGACCTATTCAACTTGCATACCATATGCTCTTGGTTCTTTGCTATGAAACCTTCTGGTTGCAACATGTATATTTCTTCTTCAAGATTGCCATTAAGAAATGCAGTCTTGACATCCATTTGCCAAATCTTATAATCATAATGAGTAGCAATGGATAAGAGAATTCTGATAGATTTAAGCATGGCTACTGGCGAAAAAGTTTCATCATAATCAATACCTTCTCTTTGTGTATACCCTTTCACCACTAGTCTTGCTTTAAAGGTTTCAACCTTTCCATCTATCCCTCTCTTCCTCTTGTAAACTCATTTGTAACCAACAGGTTTAATGCCATTAGGCGCCTTTACAAGATCTCATACATGATTGGAATCCATAGAATCCAATTCAGATTTCATAGCTTAGACCCAATGATGTGCATCTATATCATTCATTGCTTCATCATAAGTGTAAGGATCCGATTCAGCCTCTTCTAAGATAGCCTCATAAGTTTGTCTCAAACCTATGAATCTTATAGGAGGCCGAACAATTCTCCCACTACGACGAGGCACCTATGTACTAAACATCTCATAAGTAGTATCTTGTGGTGTATTTAATACTGTCACATCATCCCTAGTTTCATCCATTGGTTGTTCAACTACAGGTTCATTCATTTCAGCCAAGACAACTCTACTTCTAAGAGTAAAATTATTCATATAGTCATTTTCCAAGAATTTGGCATTTGTGCTAACAAACACTTTATTATCCTTAGGACTATAGAATAAACCTCCAACTGTTCCTTTTGGATACCCTACAAAAATTACCACTTCTGTTTTAGACTGTAACTTGTCAGACTTTCCTTTCAACACATGTGCTGGACAACCCCAAATGTGGAGATGTTTCATACTAGGCTTACACCCATTCCACAACTCTACAGGTGTTTTAGGAATAGACTTCGAAGGTACTAAATTCAGAAGATACATTGCAGTATTTAAGGCATATCCCCAAAAAGAAATTGGTAGAGTCAAATAACCCAACATGGACCTAACCATATCTAAAAGAGTCCTATTCCTTCTTTCTGCTACACCATTTTGTTGTGGAGTTCCAGGTGCAGTCAACTGGGATATAATCCCATTTTCAGTCAAGTAATCCTTGAAATCACCAAGAACGTATTCGCCACCTCAATCAGATCGAATGGCCTTGAAAAGTTCAAAGAGTTTAGGGCTGAAGTTGAGAATCAATTGGGTAAACACATAACCAAATCTAGAGTAATCATCAGTAAAAGTAATGAAATACTCATAGCCACCTCTTGCTTGGATTGACATAGGACCACATACATCTGAATGTACTAGTTCTAGCAAATCTTGCGCTCTTCTACCTTTTGCATTAAAAGGTCGTTTGGTCATCTTACCTTCCAAACAAGATTTGCAAACTGAAAAACCATCAAAGTCCATGGGCTGTAAAAGTCCATCTTTGATTAGTCTTTGAATCCTACTTGAATTAATATGACCTAAACGCAAGTGCCATAGATATGCATCACTAGTAGAAGGAAACTTTCTCTTTAATAATTTCACATGAGAGTTACTATCTAATTCAGAATTGTATAATTCATGCTTATCAGGAGTTAAAATATAAAGACCATCTACAATATTGCCAGAACAGATAAACACTTTATCCTTCTTTATTACAACATTGTCTTTCAGGATAACACAATATCCATGTTTACCTAAGTAAGTTGCAGAAATTAAATTCCTAAGAACATTAGGTACATACAAACAGTCTGCCAATATTAAAACTCTAGACTTAAAACACAAATTAAACACTCCAACAGCTTCAACCGGAATCTTGCTCCCATCAGCCAAAGTAAGAAATAGTTCTCCCTCATTCAACTTTCTGGTCTCCTGGAACCCCTGCAAAGAATTGCAGATATGATTAGTACAACCTGAATCCACACACCAGGAATCTGTTGGATTCTGTACCAAACATATTTCAAGAAGAAATGAACTTTTCATACCCTTATTCTTGGCAGCCTTGAATGTTGGACAATTCCTCTTCCAATGTCATTCCTCTTCCAATGTCCTTTCTCACCACAATGGAAACACTTTCCTTTAGTTTTCTTTCCTTTGTTGGCAACCCCTAAGGCAATTTGTTTACCACCATTCTTAGTGAAGTCCTTCTTCTTCTTCTTCTTACCCTTTCCTTTCGACTTAGGTTGAGAAGTAGAAGTTTCACCCACATTGGCTTCAACACTAGAAGTACCAAGGATGCCTTCCGCCGCCACTAACTCATTCATTAATTTAGACAAAGAATAAATGTTTTTGTTCATATTATAATTGAGTCTGAATTCCTTGAATGATTCTGGTAGTGACTGGAGTATCATATCCACTTGGGATTCTCCATCAATGTCAGCACCTAAAACTTCTAATGTGTTCAGATTAGCAATCATCCTAAGACAATGCTCTCTCACTGAACTTCCTGCAGCCATTTTGGTATTATAAATTTGCCTCATGGTTTCTTACCTTGCAGAACGGCCTTACTCACCAAACTTCTCCTTCAAACTAAGCATTATGTCCGAAGCAAGTTCTATATCCTGCATTTGATGCTGTAGAACATTAAAGATAGATGCTAGGATGTAGCACTTGGCCATCTCATTAGATTTCTGCCAACGATCATATCGCTGTTTTTCCTCAAGAGGAGCATCTAATGAAGGAAAATTAGGACATGGTTGAGTAAGCACATATTTGTGCTCTTTAGCAGTAAGAACAATGTCCAAATTTCTTTTCCAGTCAACATAGTTGGATCCAGTCAGTTTGTTTTGGTTAAGAATAGAAACAAGTGGGCTAAATGATGCCATGACAAAATCTGAAAATAATAAACATGAATATAATAAGTAAATTGGACATTATCAATTTAGCATAAAAGCATATAATATGGAACCTTAATAAAACCATAAAATAATATATGCAACGACAACCCAATCTCATATTCAATATCCCTCAACATAGAGTGAACATAAAAATACTATGATTGATTGAGAACTATTCTCATTATTAGTACTATCATGATAACTCTTATCAAATACTAATAATATGCCGTTTTATATTTAGCCTCTAAGTAATAATAATAAGAACTCAGCATAGAGGATACTATAATACTTAGTCTAGTGTATACCATTGTCTAGAATCATGTGTAACCACATTTCATCCCTTTAACAGGCTTATTTTGTAGTACCATGATAAAACACCCTCCGCATGGAATGCAAAGCTCGAAGCTAAGACAAGGTGTTTATCAAACCACTATAAACCAGGAAATTCAATTTTGTAGGACCATGAAATAAATACTCTCCGCATGGAATGCTAAGCTCGAGGCAAAGATAAAGTATATATTTCACACTACTATGAACCAACAATGGAGGCCATGAGATCCAACCATTGTATCTCTCTCCCACTAGATATTTTAAATTAAAGGTTTTTAAGATCAAGAATGATAATAATGCTAGACATGTGAAAAAAAAAAATCCTAATCTCATTAGGAATAAATTTCATTAAACTAACATTAACGTATATAAATATATATAACGTAATAAAAACCTTTATTACATATAAAAATCCATATCATATTATATATATAATATAATATACAAATTAATATATGTAATATATATTTATTACATTATATATATATATATATATAATTTATGGCCATCAAGAACAACAATGTACGGATTCTATAAGCAAATAGAATCCTATATCTATATGCATCCAAGTGGACTATATTCATGCAAGACAAATGACCAAGCCATGCATCAATTCCAAGTACAATATATAATATATGATAATTATATTATATTATATATAGTGCTATCAGAAGGTGGAAATCTCCACATACGAATAGTATGTTTTTTTTTTCATGCCCATAAAGCATTTGCACACAAAACCAATGCATTTGGACAAAAGTGAATCAACCGTGGGCCATCATTCTGTCTTATTCTAACTTGCAATAATTGCTCCTCATGCATGTGGTAACCAACCCGTATAAATCATGGCATGAAAAAATCTAAGCCAAGCAATTAAAGACCAAGCCATGCCATAAAAACAAGCCATGAAATGCATGCATTAAGTCCAAGCCAAACGGTGCAATGCAAATCCAAAGTTATTTGACAATTACATAACTCCCATTCAATAACTACCATGAAAAAATTGCAATCCGTACAAACTTGGTAAATAACAATCAAAGCATCAACACAAGTTTTCAATGCACTAGACAAATACTTCCAGTGGTTGAACATGGATTCAAATAAGACGCGGCCCACATGAATAACTACTCTTCAAGGGCAGTTATTATCAAAAGATTACTTTTGTTAATGTATGGCTCCTCTTCATTTTATCCATATGATGCAAAAAATTGAAACACAAAGATAATAGTTTTCTTAAATTCTAAAACTCAGTCACACGCTATACAATCATGATATGAAAACCTGGCTCTAATACCAATTGAAGGAAAAAATCTGGTTTTGTATCTCATACAAAACACATAGCGGAAGCAACAAATAAAGATCTATTTCATTCATGGTTGATAACGTGCACTATGTAAATTTCAGAATTTAAGAACAAGATAGCGTACCTTGGTGTGTAGAAATTCAAAACAAAGATTAGAAGCACTTGGGAACACTTTTAATCTTCACTCCAATGCCACTTTACGCCCAAGATGTGTGGTCTCTCAATCAGTTTTCAAAGGGAGAATGAAAGTGTGTCTCACACTCTCTCACACACTATTTCTTAATTTTCTTTTTCCACTTTTTTCTATAAAAAAAATTCTGTATGTTTCTCCCTTTATAACTAACTGATTATCTAATTGGGCTGGCCTATTGGACCTTTCCAATTGGGCTTTAGTGTGTGGCTTGGAATGGGACCAAAAGGGAATAATAAGACACTAGCTCCAATGGGCCTTAGGCTTTTCCGTCAACTCTTAACAAGTCCAAAGTTATCATTAATTATATTTAGTACCACTATATAAATATAATTGCACTCTAGGCCTTATTAATAAATTATATCCCAAGACTTTATTATACACGTAACCCTTTCATAAAATATTCGTAGTAATACAAAGTCATGAACGTAGACTGCCACTTTGTAAATTACTACATCTTATCCTTGAGTACCCGGTTTAATTCTTTAAAGTTATTCATTATATATTTATGAAATCCAATTTCATAAATATATACTTTAGCAATTTCTTATTAAAGTGGTTAGGTCTAACATTCTGAATAACAAACCCATTAAACTTATCTCAAGGGAATATTTTGTATCTCCGTTAAGAGACTATGAATTCCATCTTAAGAATATATGTTCCATCAAAATTAAATGTGGTTGCTCAATATACTGAGGTTTTGACCGTAACTCTAGATCTCACTCCTGATATATCAAAGTAACCTACACCTCATGATCAAGTCAATTATTCTCTCAAGATTAAGAGTTCATGCAAATATAAGTCGTGAGTTTATTATTCATTTGACAGTCGTTAGAAGAATAATAAATCTCACACCGGTCTAGTTCAATATGTTTTAACGCTTAAAACATATCAACATATAAACTAGAAATCTCCATTTCCATGATCAAGACAAATCATCTTGGTTGATATGTTATATAGTCTTCGCAGATGAAGTGCCCAATTTCATCACCGACTACGAACTACAATTCTGAGTTTACAAAGAACTTGTGATTTATATCTTCTGTGACTTTTCACATAAATCACATACTATGCATCTCATGGACTATATGATAATGTCCCAATATTCATGTTACTATTATTTTTAGATAATAATACAACAACTTTATTAATTACAACATTAAGTCATACATAATGTTATACATAATAACATACATAGCATCATACAATAGAATTTAAGGGCACTAATCTTAACAGAAATTGGTAGCATACCTTTCATCCTTTAACCCATAGCCGGCCATATTCAAGAACTCAATACCACTTATTTAAAGCTTATTTCCTCCTTCCTCAAGTCCACAAACCGGTGCTAGGATCTCACCATCTCCAAGCACTATGACAATCCTTCCTTTCCATGGGATCTTCATCTTTTGGTGTAGTGAAGAGGGGTTTGCCCCATTGGGGTGACGACAAGCTTTTCCCACGAGAAGGTTGCAATTTGGGGTGATGTCCATAACATGAAATTCCACAATGGTTTCCATTTGCCCAATCTCACAAGGAGTCTTGAAAATACTCATGACCTTCCTTGAAGTGTTGTCATATGCCCTTACAATCAAGGGAGAAGGAATGATGGTCTCCATATCTAGGCCAACAGTGACAGCGGTGCTAAAAGGATAAAAATTCAAGGCAGATCCGTTGTCAATAAGAACCATTGGAACCTTGTCACCTATGCATTCTGTTAGGGACATATTTTATCTAATTGGCTAATCCTTAAACAAAATGCACTTTATTTGTAATTTGGTAGATCTAGGATGGGTTTAAGACTTCAAGAAACATTTTGTTCAAGTTAAGTGTTAAAACCATGAAGATTTGACCAAGAAACAAGTGAAGAAGAGTTGTTCATTAAGCTCGACAGCAATCTCGACAAAAAGACTTCTATCGTGATTTAATGTTGAAGCTCGACATAAGCTCGACACTTTTGGTAAAGCTAAGCATTGTCCATGATTGTTTTGCAGATGGAAATTTACATGTTTTACTTTTTAAAAAGAATGTTTCCATCCTTTGGTATTGTATGTTTTGGCACTTATGTCTAGATCTTATTAATCTAAATGATATTCAAGATTGGTGAAAGATGGGCTTTTAGAACCATTATTTTGTTATATTCCCAGTCTATGAATTCTATTTAGACGATAATATGATTTAGGGCTCCTTTTGTAAAGGAATAAAGTTCCAATGACTTCTTTAAGTCAGTGCATACATAAAAGAGGAATATGGCTCTTTTAAAGGTAGATTGTTCTAGAAGAAAAATGTCAGAATTTGTTGTAGGACAACTATAAAATACATTTAGAAATGAGATGGTTGTATTACATATAGCACAAGACATTATCCTATAGATAACTATTACACCGGTACAATATCGTAGTGGGAGGATTATCAATTACCAAATAAATTCATACTTTTGGGATAAACTTTTGAAGTCATTCCACAAGGATATGAATTTGATCATCGGTCCTACGTAAAGGCAATAGATGATATGAATATGGATTACTGGATCAAGGTTATGTGAATACAATTAGATTCTATTTAAAGTCTAGAACTTGTAGAGGCGCCTAGTGGCATTAAGCCTATTGTCTTCAAATAGGTCTACAAGAAAATGAGATTGATAGATTAGAAGGTGCAAACCTTCAAAGTTAAGACTAATGGAGAAAAGATTTTTCCTTCACCAATAGTCTTGTTTAACTCTATCTAGATTCTCTTATCCATTACATTTCCTTTAGATGAAATATGTCAATGGATATCAAGAAAGCTTCTCTTAGTGGCAATCTTGAGGAAGACATCTATATGATATAACTAGACTTGTTCATAGCAAAGAACCAGTAGTGTTTAGTATGCAAGTTGCTTAAAGTCCATTTATGGACTAAAGCAAGCATCTGAACCATAAAATATCATCTTTGATCAAGCAATCAAACTGTTTGATTTTGATCAAGTATTAAAATGCCTTACGTGTAAAAGCTATATAGAATAATAAATTTATTAATGTATGTTGATGACATTCTAATTATTTAGAATGATGTAGAGTTATTTTCATCAATAGAGTTTTTTTTTTGTTCGGTCCAATTTGATATAAAGTACTTGGGAAAGATTGGTCACATCCTAAGAATTGAAATTTGTTAAAATTCAGAAATTAGGATGTTTGGTCTATCTCAAACTACTTAAATATATTAGATTCTAGCCAAGTATAGCATGTAATACTTCAAGAAATAATTCTTTCCTTTTAAGTTTGAAGTTCCTTTGTAAAGGACTTTAGTCCTAAGACATATAAAAGGAATAGCATATTAAGACGGTTCCTTATACCATATTAATAGGAAGTCTTTATGCTATGCTATATACTAGGCTAAATATTTATTTTGCGGTGGGCATGGTAAGCAAATATCAATTGAATCTAGGATCACTTAATTTAGTGGCAGTAAAGCATATACTCAAATATCTTAGGAGAATGAGAGATTATATGCTTATCCACCAAAGTGAGGATTTGATGGTTATTGGTTGTACAAATTCTAACTTGTAGTTTGATTGTGATTCATGAAGTTGGACTTTAGATATGTGTTCATCCTAGGTGGTGAAGATACACATTAAGCGTAAGTATTATCACATTAGAGAGATATTAATATGTGAGATGTAGTAGTAGAAAAGATAATTTATGCAATAAATCTAGCTAAAACTTGAATCCAAACCTTGCCTTAGAGTGACTATGAATTACTCTAAAGAGAAAAAAGTGTCAGATATATGGTAAATTGTCTTTGAGTGTAAGTGGGAGATTGTTGGGGTTTATGCCCTAAAATCCAATTATTTGGCATGTCATAAATAATTAAATTGTTTAATCATAAAAGAATATTTGTAAATGAACTAATGAGACATTATCATAGTCCTTGAGATGCATTGTATGTGATTTATGTGATTTAGTCACAAAAGATATAAATCACAAATTCCTTGTAAACTCAAGATGTAGTTTGTAGTCGGTGATGAAATTGGGTGTTTCATCTGCGAAGACTATAACACATCAACTAAGATGGTTTGTGTTGATCATAGAAGTGGAGACATCTAGTTGATGTGTTGATGTATCTTAAGTGTTAAGACATATTGAATTTGACCGTTGTGAGATTAATTATTCAATCAACAACTGTCACCTGAATGATTAATCTCACGACTTCCAATTTCATAGACTCTCAATCCTAAGAGGATGGTGAACCCGATCATAAAATGTAGGTTACTTTGATATATCAGGATTGGGATATAATATTGACGGTCAAAACCTCTGTATGTTGGGTAACCACACGTAGTGTTGAGGGAACACATATTCTCAAGATAGAGTCCATAATCTCCTTTTATAGAGATACGAAATATCCCTTTGAGATAAGTTTAATGGGAACTGGTTATTCAGGGCATCCACTTCAGTAAGAAGTTACTAAAGTTTATATTTATTGAAATTAGATTTCACTAAATATGAATAACTAAAAGATTAAATTGGGTACTCAAGAATAAAATAGTTGTTTACAGAGTAACAATTCATTATGACTTTGTTCACTATGGATATTTCATGGAAGGGTCAAATGATATAATTAGAGTCTTGGGATATAATTTATTAATAAGGCTTAGAGTGCAATTATATTTATATAGTAGTATTAAATATAATTAATGGTAACTTTGGACTTGTCAAGAGTTGACAAATAAGCCCAAAGCCCATTGGAGCTAGAGTCTTAATTGTTTCCTTTGGTCCCATCTCAAGCCACAAATTAAAGCCCAATTAGGTAGGCCCAAAAGTTTAACCCAATTAGATAATTAGTTTTTATTTGATAAGAGTTATTAAATAAACTAACTACCAAGGGTAGTTAGTATGTACGTATGATTAAAAGAAGAAAAAACAATTTTTTTTCTCAATAGAATCTTTAGAATACATTTTTTCAAAGGAAAATTAACGTACATAAAGACTAATTGAGAGACCACTCTTCTTGGGCACCATGTGGAATTGGGATTTTGATTAGAGGTATTCTCAAGTCTTGGTTTTGAATTTTACTGCATCAAGGTATGCTTTCTATTCTTTGTTCTAGAAACCAAGGCTACATGTTATCTCTCATGAATGAAGTAGATCCGTGTTTGTTGCTTCCACTGTGTGTTTTGTATGAGATGCAAAACCAAATTTTCCAACAGTTGTTTCGTCTAGTGAGTGTGTCGTTAATCGGATTTGGATGAATGAAGGTTCTACCAGTAGGCATTATCTCCTTACCAATTGTGGTTGGCTTTTATCCACAGCAAAACAATAAGGAAGTGAATTTCTTTGTTGTGGACTATTTGTCCTCGTATAATGCCATCATTGGACAACCAACTTTGAATAGTTGGAAGGCCACAACGTCCACCTACCATTTGTCTATCAAGTTCCCAATAGAGTGTGGCATTGGGGAAGTACAAGGAGATCAACTAGCTACTAGAGAATGTCACTTAGCAATGTTGGCCATGGACAAGCAGATGCAGACAATGAACATTGAAGAAAGAAGAATAATGGCTGAACCAATTGAAGTATTGGAAGATGTAACCCTGAGAAGTTTACTAGAATTGGGACAAGCATGAAAGAGAAGACAAGGTAGGATCTCGTTAGATTCCTTAAAAAGAGAATGGATGTTTTTACTTGGAGTTATGAAAACATGCCTGGGATTGACCCAAGTGTGATTACTCATCGTTTAAATGTGTCCCCATTTTACAAGCCCGTCTGTTAAAAGAAGAGAGTGTTTGCCCCAGAACGGGATTATGCCAACAAAGAAAAAGTTCAAAAGTTGGTAATTATAGAGTTCGTTTGTGAAGTTTATTACCCTGATTGGCTAGCAAATGTAGTGATGGTCAAAAAAGCTAATGGCAAGTGGAGGATCTGCGTGGACTTCATAGATTTAAACAAGGTGTGCCCCAAAGATAGCTATCATCTTCCGCGCATTGACTAGCTAGTGGACTCAACAGCTGGACACCAACTGCTGAGTTTTATGGATGCATAGTCAAGTTACAACCGTATTAAGATAGACAAGGCTGATTAGGAGAAAACATCTTTCATCACAAGCCAAGGTTTATTTTGTTACAAAGTAATGCCCTTTGGTCTGAAAAATGCAGGAGCAACCTATCAGAGACTAGTTAATCACATGTTTCGTCCACAAATTAGGTGAAATGTTGAAGTGTACGTGGACGATATGCTAGTCAAAAGTGCAAGGGAAACGCAACATTTGGATGACCTTCAAAAAACTTTTGACATACTTAGATGATACAAGATGAAGCTGAATCCAAGCAAATGTGCCTTTGGAGTTGCATCAGGGGAATTCCTCGGTTTTACGGTTTCACAAAGAAAAATTAAAGCAAACCCTAATAAAATCCAAGCGATCTTTAACATGGAGCCCCCCAAAAATGTCAAGGACATCCAAAGACTCACTTGACAAGTAGTTGCCTTTAACAGGTTTGTTTCAAAAGCTACTGACAAGTGTTTACTGTTTTTTCAAAATATTAAGGAAATTATTTGAGTGGATAGACAAGTTGTCACGCCCAGTGAATCAGACCAAGAAATAAAATAAAATTAAAACTAAAAAAGAAAGAAAGAAAGAAAGGTCAGTTTTTTTGTGGTCCACATGTGCCCCCACCTAACCCCACTCCCCACCACTCCTTTTTCTCTTATCTTTTCTCTCTTTTGGCCGTATCCCTCTCTTCTTCTTCTTTCATTTTCTTTCTTTTCTCTTTACTTAAACACACACACACACTCACTCCCTCAAGCTCACCCGCCGGCCTCCACTCCAAACTACACCATCTCACCATCATTTTTCTGGCAAGATCACCGGAAAAATACTTAGGAACCCCTAAGCATCTTCATAATTTTATTTGAGGTAAAAATTTCTAATTTTTTTCATGGGTTTTACACTTTTTCTTGAGGTTATTTTTTTTTTATCTAAGCTTGAATAAAGATACCCATGTGATTTATGAGCATTAGAAGTGATATTTATGTGTTTTTATGTATGGGTTTTGTGTTGGTGGAACTATTTGATGAGTGGGTATATATATTTTGTGCTAAAAATGGCAACTTGAGGTTTATGTATGGTGGAAAATTTAGGGGTTTTAAGTTATAATGTGTCATGGTTGGTAAATTTAATGTTTCCATTGTCATTAGGTTTATTTGGAGTTAGTTGAAGTTCTAAATTTCTTGTCTTGGAGGATATGTTGATTTTTGCTTTCATGGGTCTCTTAATGATGTAGTGTAAATTTTATGGAAGCTAGTCATAATGTTGGAGATAATATTAAATGGGTTAACTTTATAAATTGGAGTTTTTGCCTTGTGAATCAATTTGTTGAGAGACTTTGGAAGTGTTTATTTGGCAATTCCTAGATTGTGGCTAGATACAATTTCAAGCTCTATGCTTAATTGTGATAGGTTTACTTGATATTGTTTAGGTTCTAGCTAATCTCCTTGGAGCTTGGAGAATTAGGATTTTGTGGTTGCAAGGTAAGTAGCTTCTTAATGGGATATTTTTGGAAAATAACCATATTTCATAAATGATGTTTTTGGGTCAAACACATTTTGGAAAATTATATATGGATATATGTCTTCTTAAAATTGTTGTGTTGTGACCCTATTACATATTATTATATATAAAAATGCATCATATTTGGTATTGCATTTGGGGAAATGCTTGAATTGTGAACATGGAAAATATGAACATCTTTTATTTAATCTTTGATAAGGAAATTATGAACTTTATGGCTTATTAGAAAATCTAGAGATGCTTTTCTTGTCTTGTGATTGGGAAATTGATATAAAATCTTTTGACAAGAATGAAGTGGAAAACCTTACAAACCTTGTGGAAATTAGATTATTTAAGGTTTTCCTGAAATTACCTAGATATAAACTATGTATTTGGAAGTCGTGTAACCTGTGAGCTTTATGTGGTTTTAACACCATGCCATGTGTGATTTTCCGGTGATCACCCGATTTGGTTTTTGTAGTCTTTGTGACAACGAAATCAAATCCAGGTCAGTGCCCTTTCACTTTGGATGACACGTTCTTCCCTGCTACACATGGGGGGAAGAGGTTTCTTGATTGTGTGTGGGTGAGGCTGCTGTCCATAGGGCCAAGAGACCACATGCAAAAAAAGGCCTATTTGACGCGCTCTCTCTACTGCCCATGGGGGGAGAGAGAAACCTTGAGGGTATGGGTGAGGCTGCTGTCCATGGGGCCAAGAGTCTACATACCAGAAAGGACAATATCATGCCAGTTGTGAATGGGTGGATCCCTTGACTGGTCTATATGGTAGTGTGGTATATTATTGTGATAATTTATCTTATGTTAGATATTATGGCTTTGGAAATTATATTGTTGATGCTCACAGATTATAGTATATAGTTTCAAGGTAGTTACTTAGAGAAATTTTGTATTTCATTATTTAATCATTCTTGTCATATTATTATTATTGAAGATGAAACTTGCATTTCTCCCACTCCCATTAATTATGCTACTTACTGGGCTCTGTCTCATCCCATTATTTTTATAAACCTTTCAGAGTAGACAACAATATTTTGAGACAGCTTTTTGGTGGCTAATAGTAGTTGGACTAACTGCTAATGGAGGCTGAACTTTTATGATGGAGGTATTTGATGTTGTACATCTTAGAATAGGCTTGACTCATTTTTTGTATATTATAGTGGTTGTGATTGTGTTCCCACTGATGGGACAAGCTGTTGATATGTAATTGTTTATTCAGATCTCTATTCTTTTGTGGCCAATGGTCCTTGTAATTAATGCTTAGAGCTCTGACTTACGTTGAGAGTATATTCAATGGAATTATTATGATAATTCTTGATGTTGGTACTTAATAGGATTTATGTGGATTGAATTGTCAAAAAAAGTTTAAAAAAAAAAAAATTTACAGGTACTTGAGACATATTTCTCACGCTTTGGACCCTTTAGGGTTTGGGGCGTGACAGTTATGGTATCAGAGCATAGGTTATGATTCTGTAGACTTTTGAAAATAGGAATTGATTTTGATCTAAGTCAGAGCATTAGGGGTTGATGAATTCTTTATTTTATACCTTTGTTTCAGCTTCCACCTGCTATTCTTTTTTCTTATCTATCTTTTCTATGTTAACCTTCTATGTTGCCTTGTGATTTACTTGCTTGTTTCTTGGGTATAGGTATAAGTACTTTGGTACACTATGCCTCCTAAAAAGAAAGCACGTAAAGTAAGGCATGTGGATGAGGTTATAGCTCCTGAGCATGGCCATAGGCAATGCCAAGAGTGTGAGAGACCTGTCACTCCTGATGGTAGTGAGATTGATAAGGTGGCAGTGGCAGATAGGATTTATGCTAGGATTGCTAAAGTAGTCTAGGGTGGTGATCGGAGGAGGGACAGTTGCCTTTTTACGGAGTTCAATAAGCAAAACCCTCCAACTTTTGATGGGGGACCTGATCCTATAGCAGGAGAGAACTGGCTGCTAAAGATTAAAAAATTACTGAGAGCCCTTAGATGCACTAATGCTGAGAAGGTGGAGTATGCCACATATGCTCTTCAGGGTCCTGCTGAGAGATGGTGGTCAAGCACTGAGCAATTGTTGAGGATAGAGTTGGGAAGGGACACTCCCATTACTTGGGAGAAGTTTAAGGAAGTTTTTAATGGGGCATACTTCCCCAATGTAGTGAGGGACCGTAAGGCAAGAAATTTTTTTGATTTGGTTCAAGGGGCTATGACAGTGGAGGAGTATGCTGCTAAGTTTGTTAAGCTCTCTTGCTTTGCTCCTTACTTGATTCCGGATGAGTCCAAGAAAGTGAAAAAGTTTCGAGAAGGCCTTGATGGTAGGATTCACCCTCTCATTATAGCCTTTTGAGTGCATACTTTTACTGAGGCTGTGAAGTGGGCAATGAGTCTCGAAGAAGATTATAAGTACAACCCCAATTCCAAGGAGAGTGAAAAGAAGCAAGGGCCCTTTAATTCTCAACATGGTAAGGGTCAAGGGCATAAGAAAGGATTCTTTAAAAACTCGGGTAATAGAGGACAATCTTCTAGGCATAGCAAGAGTGCCTATCCTCAGTCTAGTGATAAGAAGTCTTGCTCTCGTTGTGGTAAACTTCATGATGAACAAAATTGTGATGGGGTCAAGATTTGTTTTGTTTGTAAGCAACCCGGACACTTTGCTAGAGATTGCCCAAGTTCAAAGGGCTCGGGTTCCTCTTCCTCATCTCAAGTTACAAAGGGTAATGACAATGGGAAGAAGGTGCAAGGTAAAGTGTATGCCTTGACTACTCAGGATGCTCAAGCCATGGATACAGTAGTGGCAGGTATACTTCCTTTGTTCTCTGCACCTGCTAAAGTTCTTTTTGATCCTGGTTCTACGCATTCTTTTATTTCTTGTGCATTTGCTAAGAATCATGATAAGAGCCCCGAACTACTTGATTTTGAGTTATCGGTTTCTACCCCTGTTGGTGATACTTTAATGACTAATCTTGTGCTTAAGTCTTGTATTATTTGTATTGAGGGTAGAGAGTTATTGGCTGATTTGGTGTTATTAGATATGCATGATTTTGATGTCATTTTGGGCATGGATTGGTTGGCTTCTTACCATGCTAGTGTCCATTGTTTTGAGAAAGAGGTGGTGTTTAGGCCTCCAAGTGAACCAGAATTTTTATTTAAGGCTTTGTGTTTGCTTTTTATGCCTCATGTGATATCATGCATACAAGCAAACCGCCTGCTTAGAGAGGGATGCCAAGGATTCCTTGCTAGTGCAGTGGATTTACAAAGTAGAGAATTGGAGATAGGAGACATTCCCATTGTGAGGGAATTTTCGGATGTCTTTCCTAATGATCTACCTGGGTTGCCCCCGGATCGTGAGATTGAGTTCTCTATTGATCTCCTTCCAGGTACTGCACCTATTTCTAAGGCACCATATAGAATGGCACCCACAGAGTTGAAAGAGCTTAAGGAGCAATTGGTAGAATTGCTGGACAAGGGGTTTATCCACCCTAGTGCCTCGCCTTAGGGAGCTCCAGTTTTATTTGTCAAGAAAAAGGATGGGTCTATGAGGTTATGTATTGATTATCGTGAGCTTAATAGAGTCACCATTAAGAATAAATATCCTTTGCCTCGTATTGATGACCCATTTGATCAGTTGCAAGGAGCACAAGTCTTTTCTAAGATTGATCTTCGTTCTGGTTACCACCAGTTGAAGATTAAGGGTGAGGATATACCAAAGACAGCCTTTCAGACTAGATATGGTCATTATGAATTTTTGGTGATGCCTTTTGGATTAACTAATGCCCCTGTTGCTTTTATGGATTTGATGAATAGGGTATTTCATGAATACTTGGAACGATTTGTCATTGTGTTCATTGATGATATTTTGATTTATTCTAAGAGTCAAGAAGAGCATGAAGAACACTTGAGGATTTTTTTATAGATTCTAAGAGAAAGGAAGTTGTATGCTAAGTTGAAGAAGTGTGAATTTTGGTTGAATCAAGTGGTGTTCTTAGGTCATGTAATATCTAAGGATGGAATTACGATGGATCCTAATAAGATAGAAGCCGTAGTTAATTGGGATAGGCCTACAAATGTTAGTGAGGTTAGAAGTTTCTTGGGCCTTGCTGGTTACTATAGAAGATTTGCAGAGGGATTTTCCCCCATTGCGGCTCCTTTGACACAATTAACTCGAAAGAATGTTAAATTTGAGTGGAAGGAAGAATGTGAGAAAAGCTTCCAAGAGCTAAAGCGGAGGTTGGTCACAGCTCCAGTGTTAACTATCCCTTCAGGTATAGGGGATTTTGTCATTTATAGTGATGCTTCTCATAAGGGACTTGGTTGTGTGTTGATGCAAAATGGGAAGGTTGTGGCTTATGCCTCTCATCAGTTGAAAAATTATGAGAAAAATTACCCCACTTATGACTTAGAGTTGCCTGCAGTTGTTTTTGCTTTGAAAATTTGGAGACATTATTTGTATGGGGAAAGATGCGAGATTTTCACTGATCATAAAAGTTTAAAGTATTTCTTTACCCAAAAGGAGTTAAATATGAGGCAACGGAGATTGTTGGAACTGGTTAAGGATTATGATTGTTTTATTAACTATCATCCTAGTAAGGCTAATGTTGTAGCTGATGCTCTTAGTAGAAAGCCTTCAAGTTTTTCAGCTGCTTTGCTAACCTCTCGAAAGGAAATTATTCAAGATCTTGAAAGGATGGAGATTGAGGTTGTTATGGGCCATTCTGAGGCCTACCTGGCTAGTTTGAGTGTTCAACCAACTTTGGTGGAAAGAATTAAATTGTCACAGGCCGATGACCCACATTTAAAGAAAATCATGGATGAGGTGCGAAGTGGAAAGAAATCTGAATTTTCTATCTTTGAGGATGGAACTTTGAGATTTGGGAGTAGACTTTGCGTGCCAAATGATCCATTGATTAAAAAGGAGATTCTAGAGGAGGCTCACTATTCCCCATATACAATACATCCGGGTAGTACAAAGATGTACCATGATCTTCGTGAAAACTTTTGGTGGAATAATATGAAAAGAGAGATTGCTCACTTTGTGGAGCAATATTTGACTTGTCAACAGGTTAAGGTGTTGCACCAACGACCCTCGGGTTTGTTGCAACCACTTCCTATTCCCCAATGGAAGTGGGAGAAAATCACTATGGATTTTGTTTCAGGACTGCCGAGATCTCCTAAGGGTCATGATTCTATTTGGGTGATTGTTGATAGAATGAAAAAATCAACTCATTTTCTCGCTATTCAGATGAACTACTCCCTTGATAAGTTAGCTCAGCTCTATGTTGATGAGATTGTAAGACTTCATGGAGTACCTACTTCTATTGTTTCAGATAGAAATCCAAGGTTTACTTCTCGTTTTTGGGGTGGTGTGCAAAAAGCCTTGGTTACTAGATTGGATTTTAGCACGGCTTTCCACCCTCAGACAGATGGACAGTCTGAAAGGACTATTCAAACTCTAGAAGATATGTTGAGAGCATGTGTTTTGGATTTTAAGGGGAGTTGGGCTAGTCACTTACCTTTGGTGGAGTTTGCTTACAATAATAGTTACCAATCAAGTATTAAAGCAGCACCTTATGAGGCTTTGTATGGGAGAAAGTGTAGATCCCCAATTTTTTGGGATGAGGTGGGAGAACGAAAAATCTTGGGGCCAGAGATTATTCAAGGACTTGTGAAATGGTAAATATGATTCGTGATCGACTACGAGCAGCCCAAAGTAGACAAAAGAGCTATTATGACATTAAAAGGAAGGCTTTGGAACTTGAAATTGGAGATAAAGTTTTCCTGTGGGTTGCACCTATGAAAGGAGTAATGAGATTTGCCAAAAAGGGTAAGTTAAGCCCTAGGTTTGTAGGGCCTTTTGAGGTCTTGGAGAGAGTGGGCGAAGTTGCATATAGAATTGCCCTACCACCAGCCTTGTCAGGAATTCATAATGTTTTCCACGAGTTTATGTTGAGGAAACATATTCTTGACCCTTCACATGTTTTGAGCTATGAGCCCTTTCAGATTAGAGAGGACTTTTCATATGAAAAAGTTCTGGTAGAGATTTTGGATGGTAAAGAGCAAGTGCTACGTAAAAGGACAATAGCTTGGGTAAAGGTGCTTTGGAAGAATCATTCGGTGAAAGAGGCATCTTAGGAGCGTGAAGATGATATGTTGTCAAGATACCCAAGCCTTTTTCAGGATCAAGGTACGTAAAATTTCGAGGACGAAATTTTTATAAGAGGGGAAGAATGTCGCATCCTAGTCAATCAAACCAGGAAATAAAATTTAAAAAAAAAAAAAAAAGAGAAAGGTCAATTTTTTTGTGGTCCACATGTGCCCCCACCTAACCCCACTCCCCACCACTCCTTTTTCTCTTATCTTTTCTCTCTTTTGGCCGGCTCTCTCTCTTTTCTTCTTTTATTTTCTTTCTTTTCTCTTTACTTAAACACACTCACTCACTCCCTCAAGCTCACCCGCCGGCCTCCACTCCAAACCACACCATCTCACTATCATTTTTCCAGCAAGATCACTGAAAAAAATACTTAGGAACCCCTAAGCATCTTCATCATTTTATTTGAGGTAAAAATTTCTAATTTTTTTGGTGGGTTTTACACTTTTTCTTGAGGTTATTTTTTTATCTAAGCTTGAACAATGATACTTAGAAGTGATATTTATGTGTTTTTATGTATGGGTTTTGTGTTGGTGAAACTATTTGATGAGTGAGTATATATATTTTGTGCTAAAAATGGCTACTTGAGGTTTATGTATGGTGGAAAATTTAGGGATTTTAAGTTATAATGTGTGATGGTTGGTAAATGTAATTTTTCCATTGTCATTGGGTTTATTTGGAGTTAGTTGAAGTTCTAAATTTCTTGTCTTGGAGGATATGTTGATTTTTGCTTTCATGGGTCTCTTAATGTTGTAGTGTAAATTTTATGGAAGCTAGTCATAATGTTGGAGATGATATTAAATGGGTTAACTTTATATATTGGAGTTTTTGCCTTGTGAATCAATTTGTTGAGAGACTTTGGAAGTGGTATATAGTATTATTGATGAAGTTAAATACTAGGCTTGCCTAATTAAGTGTTTATTTGGCAATTCCTAAATTGTGGCCAGATACAATTTCAAGCTCTATGCTTAATTGTGATAGGTTTACTTGATATTGTTTAGGTTCTAGCTAATCTCCTTGGAGCTTGGAGAATTAGGATTTTGCGGTTGCGAGGTAAGTAGCTTCTTAATGGGATATTTTTGGAAAATAACCATATTTCATAAATGATGTTTTTGGGTCAAACACATTTTGGAAAATTATATATGGATATGTCTTCTTAAAATTGTTGTGCTATGACCCTATTACATATTATTATATATAAAAATGCATCATATTTGGTATTGTAATTGGGGAAATGCTTGAATTGTTAACATGGAAAATATGAACATCTTTTATTTAATCTTTGATAAGGAAATTATGAACTTTATGGCTTATTAGAAAATCTAGAGATGCTTATCTTGTCTTGTGATTGGGAAATTGATATAAAATCTTTTGACAAGAATAAAGTTGAAAACCTTACAAACCTTGTGGAAGTTAGATTATTTAAGGTTTTCCTGAAATTTCCTAGATATAAACTATGTATTTGGAAGTAATGTAACCTATGAGCTTTATGTGGTTTTAACACCATGCCATGTGTGATTTCCCGATGATCACCCGATTTGGTTTTTGTAGTCTTTGTGACAACGGAATCAAATCTAGGTCAGTGCCCTTTCACTTTGGATGTCGCGTTCTTCCCTGCTGCCCATAGGGGAAGAGGTTCCTTGATTGTGTGTGGGTGAGACTACTGTCCATGGGGCCAAGAGACCACATGCAACAAAGGGCCTATTTGACACGCTCTCTCTGCTACCCATGGGGGGAGAGAAAAACCTTGAGGGTATGGGTGAGGCTGCAGTCCATGGGGCCAAGAGTCTGCATACCAAAGAGGACAATATCATGCCAGTTGTGAATGGGTGGATCTCCTGACCGGTCTATATGGTAGTATTGTATATTATTGTGATAATTTATCTTATTTTAGATATTATGGCTTTCAATATTATATTGTTGATGCTCACAAATTATAGAATATAGTTTCAAGGTAGTTACTTAGAGAAATTTTGTATTTCATTATTTAATCATTCTTGTTATTTTATTATTATTGAAGATGAAACTTGCATTTCCCCCACCCCCATTAATTATGCTACTTACTGGGCTCTGTCTCATCCCATTATTTTTATAAACCTTTTAGAGTAGACAACAATATTTTGAGACAGCTTTTTGGTGGCTAATAGTAGTTGGACTAATTGCTGATGGAGGCTGAATTTTTGTGATGGAGGTATTTGATGTTGTACATCTTAGAATAGGCTTGACTCATTTTTTGTATATTATAGTGGTTGTGATTGTATTCCCACTGATGGGACAAATTGTTGATATGTATTTGTTTATTCAGACCTCTATTCTTTTGTGGCCAATGGTCCTTGTAATTAATGCTTAGAGCTCTGACTTACAATGAGAGTATATTCAATGGAATTATTATGATAATTCTTGATGTTGGTACTTAATAGGATTTATGTGGATTGAATTGTCAAAAAAAAAAAGTTTTAAAAATTTACAGGTACTTAAGACATCTTTCTGATGCTTTGGACCCTTTGGGGTTTGGGGCGTGACACAAGTGCCAACAAGCATTTGAAGACTTAAAGGCTTATCTTGTTTCAACTCCGTTGTTGAGCTCGTCTAAATCAGGTGAAGGGTTGTATCTCTACCTAACGGTGTCCCCTCATGTAGTGAGTTTGGCCTTGATCAAGGAAGAAGGAGAAGTACAGAAGCCTTCTACTACACCAGCAAAGCTTTAAGAGGAGCTAAAGGACGATATCCACCAATGGAAAAGTTAGCATTTTCATTGGTGATAGTAGCAAGAAAGCTCAGACCTTATTTCCAAGCTCATGTAATTAATGTCCTAACAGATCACCCGCTGAAGAAGGCCGTGAATAACTTGGAGGCCGTTGGACAATTGATCTAGTGGGCAATAGAACTTAGTGAGTTTGATGTGCGATATAGACCAAGAGAATCAATAAAAGCTCAAGTCCTTGCAGAATTCATTACCAAATTCACTCCTGCTAGTGATCAGTGGAATGAAGACTAGGGGCAAACCAGTGGCTTGTCCGTGTGGATGGTTCATCCACACAACATGCAGGAGGAATCGGGAGAGTGCTACAATCACCAGAAGGGGATCATCTGGAATATGTCGTCTGTCTACAATTCTAGACAACCAATAATGAAGCTGGATATGAAGCCCTACTTTAGGGCTTGGAGTTAGCTATATCACATGGAGCAGATTCAATCATTGTCTAGGGAGACTCACAATTGGTGATAAGCCAAATGAATGGAAAGTGTAAAGCTAAGGACGAACAGAGAAGTACTTGGGCAAAGTTATGATGGAAATATGGTGCATGTGCGCAGCGGAAAAATAACGGATCTACTTCATTCATAAAAGTTAACATATACTATATAAGTTTCAGAATTTAAGAATAAGAGAGTGTACCTTGGAGCGGTGAATTTCAAAATCAAAGATCAAAATCGCTTGGGAACACTTTCAATCTTCACTACAATTCCACTAACGCCCAAAATGTGTGGTCTCTCAATCAGTTCCAAAGGGAAAATTGTCAAAGTATCTAACACTAACATGCACCACTTCACAATAGTGTTCTAACTTAATTCTCTACCGAAAATTCTGTATGTTTCTCCTTTTGTGTCTAACCGATTATCTAATTGGGCTGGCCTTTTGGGCCTTTCCAATTGGGCTTAAGTGTGTGGCTTGGAGTGGGACCAATAAGACACTACCTCTAATGGGCGTTGGGCTTTTCTGTCAACTCTTGACAAGTCCAAAGTTACCATTAACTATATTTAATACCACTATATAAATATAGTTGCACTCTAGGCCTTATCTATAAATTATATCCCAAGACTTTATTGTACATGCAACCCTTTTATAAAATATTCGTAGTAATACAAAGTCATGAAAGAAGACTGTCACTTTGTAGATTACTACATCTTAATTCCTTGAGTACCCAGTTTAATCCTTTAAAGTTATTCATTACATATTAATGAAATCCAATTCCATAAATATATATACTTTAGTAACTTCTTACTAAAGTGGTTAGGCCTAACTCTCTGAATAACAATCCCATTAAACTTATCTCAAGGGAATATTTTGTGTCTCCGTTAAGAGACTATGAATTCCATCTTGAGAATATATGTTCCATCAACACTAAATGTGGTTGCCCAACATATTGAGGTTTTGACCGTTACTCTAAATCTTACTCCTGATATATCAAAGCAACCTATGCCTCATGATCAAGTCCATTATTCTCTCAGGATTAAGAATTCATGCAAATATAAGTCGTGAGTTTATTATTCATTTGACAGTCATTAAGAGAATAATAAATCTCACACGGTCCTGTTCAATATGTTTTATCTCTTAAAACATATCAACATACCAACTAGAAATCTCCATTTCCATGATCAAAACAAATCATTTTAGTTGATATGTTATAGTCTTCGCAGATGAAATGCTCAATTTTCATCACCGACTACGAACTACATTTTGAGTTTATAAGGAACTTGTGATTTACATCTTCTGTGACTAAATCACATACAATACATCTCATGGACTATATGATAATGACCCAATATTCATGTTACCATTATTTTTAGATAATAATAAAATAATTTTATTAAATACAACATTAAGTCATACATAATGTCATACATAATAACATACATAGCATCATACCATAGGATTTATGGGCACTAATCTTAACAATCTCCCACTTGCCCTAAAGACTATTGTGCACTAATCTAACTCCCATCTCCTCCAAATGAGACTCGAAAGTCCTTTGGGGCAAGGCTTTGGTAAAGGGATCCGCTAGATTCTTTGCACCATCAATCTTTGCTACAACCACATCTCCACGAGCAACAACGTCTCGAATGATGTGATACTTTCTCTCAATGTGCTTTCCTTTCTTGTGATTCCTTGGATCTTTGGATTGTGCAACCACTCCATTATTGTCGCAGAACAATGTAATAGGAACTTGCTCAATTCTCATAACACCAAGATCAAAAAGGAATTTCTTGAGCCAAACAGCCTCTTTTGCTGCTTCATAAGCAGCAACATACTCGGCTTCCATGGTGGAGTCAGCAATACAAGATTGCTTAACACTCCTCTAACTTATGGCTCCACCTCCCAAGGTGAAAACACATCCCAACGTGGATTTTCTAAAATCTAGACCCGACTGAAAATTTGAATCTGTATAGCCAATGAGAATCAAATCCTCACAACGGTAAACAAGCATATAATCTCTCATTCTCCGTAGATACTTGAGAATATGCTTTACAGCTTGCCAATGTTTTGGTCCTGGATTTGATTGATATCGGCTAACTATGCCAACTGAATAACAAATATCCAGTTTAGTGCAAAGCATGGCATACATGAGACTTCCCACAGCAGAAGCATAGGGAACTTGTCTTATCATGTTTTCTTCCTCTTGAGTTTAGGCCTTTGGTCATCAGATAAAGGAACTCCATGTCTAAAAGGAAGTAAACCTTTCTTGGAGTTTTACATGCTAAACCGTTCTAGAACCTTATCTATATATCCAGCTTGTGACAAACCTAACATCCTATTATTTCGATCTCGCCAAAGCTTGATCCCTAGAATATAGTTAGCTTCACCCAAGTCTTTTATATCAAATTGGCTTGACAACCAAACTTTAACCGATGACATTACTCCTACATCATTTCCAATGAGTAGAATGTCATCAACATAAAGCACTAGGAACATTACTACTTTGTCTTGATGTCTCTTGTACACACATGATTCATCAAGATTTTGTTCAAAACCAAATGATTTGATTGCCTGATCAAATCTGATGTTCCATGACCTAAATGCTTGCTTAAGTCCATAAATGGACTTTTTCAATTTGCATACCATATGCTCTTGGTTCTTTGCTATGAAACCTTCTGGTTGCAACATATAGATTTCTTCTTCAAGATTGCCATTAAGAAATGCAGTCTTGACATCCATTTGTCAAATCTCATAATCATAATGAGCAGCAATGGATAAAAGAATTCTGATAGATTTAAGCATGGCTACTGGCGAAAAAGTTTCATCATAGTCAATGCCTTCTTTTTGTGTATACTTTTTCGCCACTAGTCTTGCTTTAAAGGTTTCAACATTTCCATCTATCCCTCTCTTCCTCTTGTAAACCCATTTGCAACCAATAGGTTTAATGCCGTTAAGCGCCTCTACAAGATCCCACACATGATTGGAATACATAGAATCCAATTCAGAATTCATAGCTTGGACCCAATGATGTACATCTATATCATTTATCGCTTCATCATAAGTGTAGGGATCCGATTGAGCCTCTTCAGAGATAGCTTCATAAGTTTCTCCCAAACCTATGAATCTCACAGGGGGCCGAACAATTCTCCCACTACGACGAGGCTCATGTGTACTAGACATCTCATAAGTAGTATCTTGTGGTATATCTAATACAATCACATCATCCCTAGTTTTATCCAACGGTTGTTGATTAACAGATTCATTCATTTCAGCCAATACAACTCTACTTCTAGGAGTAAAATTATTTATATAGTCATTTTCCAAAAATCTAGCATTTGTACTAACAAAAACTTTGTTATCATTTCGACTATAGAATAAATAACCCCTAGTTTCTTTTGGATAACCCACAAGCAAACATACTTTTGATTTTGGTTCCAATTTATCAGGCTTCCCCTTTAGCACAGGTGCTAGACAACCCCAAATGTGGAGATACCTCGTACTAGGCTTACGCCCACTCCACAATTCCATGGGTGTTTTGGGAACAGATTTTGATAGAACTAAATTCAAAAGATGTAATGTTGTATCTAAGGCATACCCCCAAAAAGAAATTGGTAAAGTTGAATAACTCATCATGGACCTAACCATTTCCAAAAGAGTCATATTCCTTCTCTCCGCTTTACCATTTTGTTGAGGAGTTCCAGGTGCAGTCAATTGGGATACAATCTCATTTTGAATTAGGTAATCCTTGAAATCCCCAAGAAGATATTCGCCACCTCGACCAGATCGAATGGCCTTTATGCGTTTGCCTAATTTATTCTCCACTTCATCCCTACACTCTTTGAACTTTTCAAAGGCTTCGGACTTTTGTCTCATTAGGTACATAACCATATTTTGAGTAATCATCCGTGAAAGTGATGAAATACTCATAACCTCCTTTTGCTTGGGTTGACATAGGACCACATACATCTGTATGAACTAATTCAAGCAACTCTTTGGCTCTTCTACCTTTTGCATTAAAAGGTCGTTTGGTCATTTTACCTACCAAACAAGATTCACAGACTGGAAATTCATCAAATTCCATGGGCTCTAAGAGTCCATCTTTGATCAATCTTTGAATCCTATTTAAATTAATATGACCTAAACGTAAGTGCCAAAGATATGCATCACTAGAAGGAAACTTTCTCTTTAATGATTTTACATGAGAGCTATCATCTAATTCAGAATTATGTAATTCATGCTTATCAGGAGTTAAAATATAAAGACCATCCACAATATTGCTAGAACAGATAAAAATTTTATCCTTCTTTATTACAACATTGTCTTTTAGGATAATACAATACCCATGTTTACCCAAATAAGTTGCAAAAATTAAATTCCTACGAACATTAGGTACAAACAGATAGTCTTGCAATATTAAAACCCTAGACTCAAAACACAAATTAACAATACCAACAGCTTCAACCGGAATTCTGCTCCCATCAGCCAAAGTAAGAAACAATTCCCCTTCACTCAGCTTTCTAGTCTCCTGAAACCCCTGCAAAGAATTGCAAATATGATTAGTACAACCTGAATCCACACACCAGGAATCCGTGGGATTTTGTACCAAACATATTTCAAGAAGAAAGGAAGTTTTCATACCCTTGTTCTTGGCAGCCTTAAACTTTGGACAATTTCTCTTCCAATGTCCTTCCTCACCATAATGGAAACACTTTCCTTTGAGCTTTTTTCCTTTATCGGCAACCCCTAAGGCAATTTGTTTACAATCTTACTTAGTGAAGTCCTTCTTCTTCTTCTTACCCTTGCCTTTCGACTTGGGTTAAGAAGTAGAAGCTTCACCCACATTGGCTTCTACACTAGAAGTACCAAGGATGCCTTTCGCTGCCACTAATTCATTCATTAATTCAAACAAGGAATAAACCTTTTTGTTCATATTATAATTCAGTCTGAATTCCTTGGATGATTCTGGTAGT
Organism: Castanea sativa; assembly: GCF_040712315.1. NCBI lineage: Eukaryota > Viridiplantae > Streptophyta > Magnoliopsida > Fagales > Fagaceae > Castanea > Castanea sativa. Next base: position 41,257,593 of record NC_134013.1, read on the forward strand.
GACTAAAGTATCATATCCACTTGGGATTCTCCATCAATTTCGACACCTAAAACCTCTAATGTATTCAGATTAGAGATCATTGTAAGACAATGCTCTCTAACTGAAGTACCTTCAGCCATTTTGGTATTATAAATTTTCCTCACGGTTTCTTGCCTTGCTCAACGGCCTTGCTCACCAAACATCTCCTTCAGACTATGCATAATATCCGAAGCTAGTTCTACATCATGCATTTGATGCTGTAGAACATTTGAGATAGATGCTAGGATATAGCACTTGGTCATCTCATTAGATTTCTGCCAACAATCATATCGTTGTTTTTCCTCAGAAGGAGCATCTAATGAAGAAAAGCTAAGACATGGTTGAGTAAGCACATATTTGTGCTCTTTAGCTGTTAAAACAATGTCCAAATTTCTTTTCTAGTCAATATAGTTGGATCCAGTCAGTTTGTTTTGATTAAGAATAGAAACAAGTGGGCTAAATGATGCCATGTTCAAATCTGAAAATAATAAACATAAATATAATAGGTAAACTGGACATTATCAATTTAGCATATAAACATATAGTATGGAACCTTAATAAAACCATAAAATAATATATGCAACGACAACCCAATCCCATGTTTAAAATTCCTTGGAAGCAAGTAAATTATAAATACTATGATTGATTGAGAACTATTCTCATTATTAGTGATATCATGATAACTCTTATCAAACACTAATAATATGTCATTTTTCTTTTAGCCTATAAGTAATAATGACATAACTCCGAAGGGAGGTTAACATTAAACTTAGTCTAGTGTACACCATTGACTGAATTCTATGTGAGTCATTGAGTAACTCCACGGTAGCATGGTCGTTCTTAATGTAAAAACACATATTATTCATCATTAAGAAGTTTAACCTGTAGTACCATGAATTAAACACCCTCCGAAGGGAGCAAGGCATATACGCCAAGGCGAGGTGCTTAATCACACTACTATAAACTGTCAATAGAGGCCGTGAGATCCAACCTTTGTATCTCTCTCCCACTAGATATTTTAAAATAAAGGTTTTTAAATTTCAAACATGCATAAACTAATTACACATTGCCTTGCTCTTTATATATGTAAAAACACTTAAGAAAAATTCTGAATCCACAATCCTCGATCAATCGACGACAGATTCTCGATCGATCGAGAATAAGTTCTACAAAGCTTGATTGATTCTCGATAGATCCTCGATCGATCGAGAGATCTTCTGTCAGCTCGATAGATGCTCGATAGATCCTCGATCGATCGAGCGTCGCGAATTTTGAATTTTTCAGAATTTTTCTAAGACAGTTTTTTTACGTTTTCATGTACAAAACAACCAACATACGATCATAATGAACATAAATTGATATCAAAACTGAATTACATTGATGCTATAGCCTTAAAGTTCAGTTTAACATACTTAAACTAAAAATTAAACAACATTATAACATCAATATCAGTTTTTATCAAAAAAACAATAATTTCAACATCCATGCAGAAAACTAATTTCTAACAACATGAAACCATTGCCAACAATTCTAAAACTCAAAACATGTTAAATAGATATGAAATGAAGACTGCTCTGATACCATTTGATGGAAATATGGTGCATGTGCGCAGCGGAAAGATAACGGATCTACTTCATGCATAAAAGTTAACATGTGTTATATAAGTTTCAGAATTTAAGAACAAGAGAGTGTACCTTGGAGTGGTGAATTTCAAATTCAAAGATCAAAATCGCTTGGGAACACTTTTAATCTTCACTCCAATTCCACTAACGCCCAAGATGTGTGGTCTCTTAATCAGTTCCAAAGGGAAAATGGTCAAAGTGTCTAACACTAACATGCACCACTTCACAATAGTGTTCTAACTTAATTCTCTACAGAAAATTCTGTATGTTTCTCCTTTTGTGTCTAACCGATTATCTAATTGGGCTGGCCTTTTAGACCTTTCCAATTGGGCTTAAGTGTGTGGCTTGGAGAGGGACCAAAAGGGACCAATAAGACACTAACTCCAATGGGCGTTGGGCTTTTTTGTCAACTCTTGAAAAGTCTAAAGTTACCATTAACTATATTTAATACCACTATATAAATATAGTTGCACTCTAGGCTTTATCTATAAATTATATCCCAAGACTTTATTGTACATGCAACCCCTTTATAAAATATTCGTAGTAATATAAAGTCATGAAAGAAGACTGTCACTTTGTAGATTACTACATCTTAATTCCTTGAGTACCCGGTTTAATACTTTAAAGTTATTCATTACATATTTATGAAATCAAATTCCATAAATATATATACTTTAGTAACTTCTTACTAAAGTAGTTAGGCCTAACTCTCTGAATAACAATCTCATTAAACTTATCTCAAGGCAATATTTTGTATCTCCGTTAAGAGACTATGAATTCCATCTTGAGAATATATGTTCCATTAACACTAAATGTGGTTGCCCAACATACTGAAATTTTGGCCGTTATGCTAGATCTCACTCCTGATATATCAAAGCAACCTACACCTCATGATCAAGTCCTTTATTCTCTCAAGATTAAGAGTTCATGCAAATATAAGTCGTGAGTTTATTATTCATTTGACAGTCGTTAAGAGAATAATAAATCTCATACGGTCCTGTTCAATATGTTTTAACTCTTAAAACATATCAACATACCAACTAGAAATCTTTATTTCTATGATCAAGACAAATCATCTTAGTTGATATGTTATAGTCTTTGCAGATGAAATGCCCAATTTTCATCACCGACTACGAACTACATTTTGAATTTGCAAGGAACTTGTGATTTATATCTTCAGTGACTAAATCACATAAATCACATACGATGCATCTCATGGACTATATGATAATGTCTCAATATTCATGTTACCATTATTTTTAGATTATAATAAAACAACTTTATTAAACACAACATTAAGTCATACATAATGTCAGACATAATAACATACATAGCATCATACAATATGATTTAAGGGCACTAATCCGAACAAGTTAGGCAATGCATCAAAAGCTTCACAACGACCTAATTTCAACAAATACCAAAGGAGGAAAATATAGAAGCCAACATCTTAGCCAAGTCAGCATCTATAGATGAAATAATAGGTGATCAAGTTAAAGTCCAGTACATCTCAAGTACAGACATTTTGGAAGTGAATCAGGTGGATGGAGTAATCAACTGGACCACCCTAGTATGTATTATCTAAATGATGGAATCCTCTCATAAGATAAAGAAGAAGCAAGGAAGCTAAGGGTAAGAGTAGTGAACTTTGTCCTTATGGATGAGGTGTTATATAAAAGGGGTTTCTCTTAGACCTATTTAAGGTGCTTGACTCTAGATAAGTCTCATTACGTCCTGAGGGACGTCCATTGTAAAGTTTTTATTTACAACTATTTTGTGTTGGCTTTAATTCTATGTCAAATTTGATTGTAATTTTGTTCAATCATGTTCACCCTATAGTTTATGTGGAATTTCATTGTATGGGGTGTATGTGAGAGAGAGTGTGAAGAATTAAGCTTGCATTAAAGAAGGAGTGGTTTTCGCGAGTATCTTGCAAGTAAACTTCCTACGAAGTAAGCCACGTGAAGAGCACATGATTGGAATGCGAAGAGTCATGATTATCTGGTGACAACCGGTTTTCACGAGTATCTCACGGGTAAGACCTTCCCGCAAAATACCCACTAAACATTCTATTTTGCAAATGGATGTCAAGACTGCATTTCTTAATGGCAATCTTGAAGAAGAAATCTACATGTTGCAACCAGAAGGTTTCATAACAAAGAACCAAGAGCATATGATATGCAAGTTGAAAAGGTCCATTTATGGACTTAAATAAGCATCTAGGTCATGGAACATCAGATTTGATCAGGCAATCAAATCATTTGGTTTTGAACAAAATCTTGATGAACCATGTGTGTATAAAAAACATCAAGACAAAGTAGTAATGTTCCTAGTGCTTTATGTTGATGACATTCTACTCATTGGAAATGATGTAGGAGTAATGTCATCGGTTAAAGTTTGGTTGTCAAGCCAATTTGATATGAAGGACTTGGGCGAAGCTAACTATATTCTAGGGATCAAGCTTTGGCGAGATCGAAAGAATAGGATGTTAGGTTTGTCACAAGCTAGATATATAGATAAGGTTCTAGAACGGTTTAACATGCAAAACTCCAAGAAAGGATTACTTCCTTTTAGACATGGAGTTCCTCTGTCTGATGACCAAAGGCCTAAAACTCAAGAGGAGGAAAATATGATGAGACAAGTTCCCTATGCTTCTGCTGTGGGAAGTCTCATGTATGACATGCTTTGTACTAGATCGGATATTTGTTATTCAGTTGGCATGGTCAACCGATATCAATCAAATCCAGGACCAAAACATTGGCAAGCTGTAAAGCATATCCTCAAGTATCTACGAAGAACAAGAGATAATATGCTTGTTTATCGTTGTGAGGATTTGATTATCATTGGCTATACAGATTCGAATTTTCAGTCGGATCTAGATTTCAGAAAATCCACGTCGGGATGTGTTTTCACCTTGGGAGGTGGAGCAATAAGTTGGAGGAGTGTTAACCAATCTTGTATTGCGGACTCCACCATGGAAGCTGAGTATGTTGTTGCTTGTGAAGCAGCAAAGGAGGCTGTTTGGCTCAAGAAAGTCCTTTATGATCTTGGTGTTATGAGAATTGAGCAAGTTTCCATTACATTGTTCTACGACAATAGTGGAGCAGTTGCACAACCCAAGGATCCAAGGAATCACAAGAAAGGAAAGCACATAGAGAGAAAATATCACATCATTCGAGACATTGTTGCTCGTGGAGATGTGGTTGTAGCAAAGATTGATGGTGCAAAGAATCTAACGGATCCCTTTACAAAAGCCTTGCCCCAAAGGACTTTCGAGTCACATTTGGAGAAGATGGGAGTTAGATTAGTGCACAATAGTCTTTAGGCCAAGTGGGAGATTGTTAGGATTAGTGTCCTTAAATCCTATTGTATGATTTTATGTATTTTTATTATGTATGACTTAATGTTGTGTTTAATAAAGTTGTTTTGCTATTGTCTAAAATAATGGTAACATGAATATTGGAACATTATCATATAGTCCATGAGATGCATAGTATGTGATTTATGTGAAAAGTCACAGAAGATATAAATCACAAGTTCTTTGTAAACTCAAAATGTAGTTCGTAGTCAGTGATGAAAATTGGGCATTTCATCTGCAAAGACTATAACATATCAACTAAGATGATTTGTCTTGATCATGGAAATAGAGATTTCTAGTTGATATATTGATATGTTTTAAGAGTTAAAACATATTGAACACGACCGGTGTGAGATTTATTATTCTCCTAACGACTGTCAAATGAATAATAAACTCACGACTTATATTTGCATGAACTCTTAATCTTGAGAGAATAATGGACTTGATCATGAGGTGTAAGTTGCTTTGATAGATCAGGAGTGAGATCTAGAGTAACAGTCAAAACCTCAGTATGTTGGGCAACCACATTTAATGTTGATGGAACATATATTCTCAAGATGGAATTCATAGTCTCTTAACGGAGATACAAGATATTCCCTTGAGATAAGTTTAATGGGTTTGTTATTCAGAATGTTAAGCCTAACTACTTTAGTAAATAGTTACTAAAGTATATATTTATAAAATTGGATTTCATAAATATATGATGAATAACTTAAAGGATTAAACCGGGTACTCAAGGATAAGATGTAGTAATTTACAAAGTGGCAGTCTACATTCATGACTATGTGTTACTACGAATATTTTATGAAGGGGTCGCATGTACAATAAAGTTTTGGGATATAATTTATAGATAAGTCCTAGAGTGAAACTATATTTATATAGTGGTATTAAATATAGTTAATGGTAACTTTGGACTTGTCAAGAGTTGACAGAAAAGCCCAAGGCCCATTGGAGCTAGTGTCTTATTGGTCCCTTTTGGTCCCACTCCAAGCCACACACTTAAGTCCAATTGGAAAGGCCTAAAAGGCCAGCCCAATTAGATAATTGATTAGACACAAAGGGAGATACACACAGAATTTTCTGTAGAGAATTTTATAAGAACACTATTGTGAAGTGGTGCATGGAAGTGTTAGACACTTTGACATTTTCTCCTTTTGGAACTGATTGAGAGACCACACATCTTGGGTGTTAGTGGAATTAGAGTGAAGATTGAAAGTGTTCCCAAGTGCTTTTGATCTTCGGTTTTGAAATTCATCGCTTCAAGGTATACTCTCTTGTTCTTAAATTCTGAAACTTATATAATACATGTTAACTTATATGAATGAAGTAGATCTGTTGTTTTTCCGCTACGCATATGCATATTTCCATCAGTCTCTTACTATTCGTGTATCCCAACTTATTGTCTAGTGGATCGATTTACCGCTTGAAGAGCGGCGGAGAGGTTTTTCGTCGAGTTCTTCGGTTTCCTTTTCGATAACACATCGGCGTGTTATCCTATGTTTGTATTTCTCTTCCCTACTTTTTTAGCTTTCATTTTACTGCTGGTATATGATGAATATGGCTTAGAGTAGTTTTATTGTTTTTTCACTCGCATTCACTCTATTCCGCACTTAATTTAAGTTAGAGTAAAATCAACCGAGCCGTAATCTTTTAATTTGGGGTCTAAATAGCTCTTGTAGTTTTAACACAAATCCAAACTTTCATCCATGAAGGAGCTTGTGGAAACCATTCAAGGGACAGATACCTCATCCACAAGATAGTCTACTGGACATCCATGCAAGTAGATGTCAAAGCTTACGTCAAAGTGTGTGACAAGTGTCAATGCTACAACAACATACCTAGGAGACCATCAAAGTACCTCACCCAAATGCTGGCCCCTTGGACCTTTGCTCAATGGGGGTTGGACATCCTTGCACCCTTTCCCATGGGGATGAGGCAAATGAAGTTCTTGGTGGTAAGGATTGATTATTTTACTAAATGGGTGGAAGCAAAGCCATTGTCAAAGATTACCAAGCAGAACATTAGAACCTTTACTTGTCATGTCTCCCACCACATGCTATGCTTGCTTCGCTTGTATGCTTGTTTGCTTTATTCCTATTGCGCATTATCTATGCATCTATTCCTTCCATTGCTAGTCTACTAGTTTCTTGTCTTTTCCTTTGCATGTACACACATGGAGCTAGGGCACGGTCTCCCAAGTGCAAGCAAAAAGGGCGTGGATGCAAGCATGTAAAGCCAAGCGGTTGTGTTCAGTAGGTTTAGGAGTTTAGCTCATCCCATTTGATTATGTACTCTTTTAACCCCCCTCCCTCCTTTCTTCCTCCTTCCTTTCTCTTTTAGATGGCTTTTATTAGGTATATCATGCCGTGTACCATTCGTCCTCATCTCTAGAGCATGGCGACCCCTATTTACTTTCTTGCATCTATATTTTGAGCCATACTCTAGGGATGTAAGCATTTACTTTCCTGCTTTGTGTGCTTGCTTTATGCATAATGTATGTATATATATACATGCTCGTCCCTTCTGGTGTGATTGTCACAGTCCATGTCACTTAAGGCAAGCAATGCCTAATTTCTATCGCGAAAGTAAGGTGACAAGTTACCAGATTTTCACCGTGGAAATCTAGTACTTCACTCGAATGCCTTAGGAAAACATAGATTGGGTCCACACCTATTCAAAGCCAAACCTCAAAGCTCCTATGTACGTTAAGCCCTAAAAGCCAGTGCCAAAATCATGTTTTTTACTACCAATCTTCGAAAATTAAGGTTTTATCCAAACAAAGAACTGTCCTTCGACAGGTGTTATGGGGTGCCTAACACCTTCCCTACACGTTTGGACTCAAGAATCAAGATTTTTTTCCATCCACAATAGATTAAGAAAAATGACTTTTTTCTTAGCCTATGATTGGTAATAAAATCAACTAGAAATAGGTAACTAATCACATCTTAGAAAAATCCAATGATTGGTGGTGACTTCAGTCACTTTTGGTAAACACTTAAAACTTGGCCAAGATTCCTGTCACACCACCAAAAGTAGACACCTACCCTCCTCCGCAAAAAGAGAGAGAGAGAAAGAGAGAGAGAGAGAGAGAGAGAGAGAGAGATAGTACATTTTTAGACCCCTTAAGAACACAAGTTGTTTAACCTAGTTATTTAGAAAAGTGATCAACTTAGGTAAATTATTCAAATCTAGGTTAACACATGTAAATCATATCATGCAAAGCAGTGCGAAAAAATAAATAACACACGATATGATAACCTAGGAAAACCAAACCAGTAAAAACCCTGGGAAGGATTTAACCTAGCTATCCTCAAGGTAAAATAGATCCACTATGAAAGAATTAAAGTTTTACAATAGCGACTTAGACCACTAACATTCTATTGCTACCTCGAGTAGAAAACTTACTACCACGACCACATGACAGCTCCGAGTCCATGGACTACTTCTTTCTCAGATCCACAACATCCACAAGTATACCACTTGTATTTCTTTAAGTTCTTTATGCAGCAACTGAAACGATCACCAACCTCTTGACATCAATCTTGATCTTAATAACCCTAAGTATGTCTGAAGGCAAACACCTCTAGATCTCACAAGAGATTCACACACACAGCATAAACAACAACCTAAAAACGTGGCTAGGGTTTTTCCTTTTATACTTAAGGCAAAATATAAAATCCTACACATCAAACAAGTTTGGGCTGAGTTGGAAAATTCTGCAGAACAATTTGCACGAGCTTCGATCGATCGAGTCTAAATTTCAATCGATCGAGCCTTGCAGAAAGTGAACAGTAATTTTCTGCAATTACTCGATTCCAACTTTACATTAAACATACATTGAGCAGCCTAAATCTAGACTAAACATTTTGATCAATGTTTACCAATATATACACATTGAAGTTCTAAAACATTTAGATCCTAAAGCCTTAGAACCTAACAGAGAGCACCCGAAGCTCCGCTCGAACCATGCAAAGACCATTACTGAGAGAGGGGCCTTCAACGAGCCCCACACGCGCCGGAGCGTCACCACAACGGGTGCTCGAATGAAGGTCCGGCAATGGTTTCACCGTTTGCCCACAGCTCGGCGTTGACAGTTCCCATTAGAAACTTCCCTCCATAATGTTTGCATGGAAATAATGAGCCTCCATGTGTTAGGGTTAAGTTGGTTTATGCCTATACCTAACCTATAGAGGATCTCCCTAGCAAAAGCATTAAAAGGCAACATAAGCCCCCCAATAGGTAGGCCTCATATATACAAGGAGATGCCAACCCCTAAGGGACTTATGGCTAGACTATTCACCACGGATGGCTAGACAAGGATTAAGACTGTTCGGGATTTGATACCAACCCCTAAGGGACTTATGTTTCTTTTCATCTATCCTAAAAGAGATGCCTACAACACAATAGTACAATGTTTCCTCTTCACTTGAGGAGGCAGATGAGGGGGTGCTCATGGACGGACCAGTAGACGACCCATAAGCCATCATCGTCCTCATCTCTTCTTGAAGGACTTCTAAGGGAACCCTAGGAACTCCAGATGAGTATTGCTAGTCTGTGGTGTTCCCCCTACTACTACTACCACAACTACTATCACTATCACTATCACTATCACTATTACTACTACTACCACTAGTGTTACTCTCATCATGGTACTCATCTATCTCTCTCTTGTCCCTATCACTAAACGAAGATACCACAATTTCAGCCATTTATAAAGAATGCAAAAGAAGAAAACCTATAGACAGGAGGAGGATACTTGATTCTAGACAGAGAGAACTAAGAACAGGAAGAGACTTCTAGATGAGGTGTAGAGGAGAACTGATGTCAAATGGAAAATATGAGATAGTGAGAGGGTAAGAGAGGTATTGGACTATTTATAAGCGACAGACCTGGACATTGAAGCAACGCAAGCAACCAAAGCATGCCACATGGAAATTTTCTTAAAGAACGAAATGATGCAACTAGCAAGTCCCTAGGATCATTCCACGTTTCAACATCTAAAGCATTTAATTTGGGATCCTTGATATGACACCGCCACGTGCCAAACCAATAGTCGCATGGATGACACAAGGACAAGGGGGCAACTGATAGGGATCAATCTAAGATCAGTTCATCCAAAGTAGTCATCCATGACCTGACCATGTCTAGATAAGTTTAAGAGGAGATAAGCCCAACTATAGCACCATGTGCATGAATAATACCTGTTCATTGATAACAAGATCATCCAATCTCAGGGAGGTCATCCATGATTCAAGGGCATGGACGTCCAGATGACACTTAGTGAATTCCATGAGAACTTCTCCAAAGGTTCCATATAATTAGAACATGATGCACTACTCCTAAAACGTGGAGAGGATTCCCCGTAATCCGCTTCACGTACCCCATTTTCTGCATTGGCCACACACATTACCCATGATGGTGGTGGATCTGAACAAGTAGACCCACTTATAACTCTCTATAAAAGGAGCAAACCTCATTCACCCAAGGTAAGTTCTACCATTCACTATTTCCCATCTTGGTGTTCTAGAGAGAAAACTTACTTAATCGTCAGAGGATCCTTAGCTGGGTTACACTAGTCACCCTTGATAGTTCTTTTTTTCCTTTTTAGGACCTACAACCATCACCATAGCCCAAAGCATTCCAGCCTACTGATTTTCGTGCATCATCAAAATTCATATTCATAATTCGAACGTATTATGCTTGCATCATATAACTGCGGAATGACATATTAATCATAAGACATAGATTACAAAATGAAAAGAAAACAATAGAGAGATATGAACATAGATTACAAAGCATGAAGGAGACAATAGAGAAATATAGACTTGCATACAATCAGGCATATGAACTATGAAAATAAAAATTCACAGATTAAAAATGTTGAAAACTTACTTGCAAGAATTTTCTTTTATGTGCAGGGATTACTTTAGAGATCAAAGAAGATGATTCTTTGAGATCTAAAGTAAATTTGGTTACAAGAAAGAAATTCTTAAAGTAAAACTTCTAGAATTTCTTTAACGTAAAGGGGGAGGGGTCTAGAAAGAGAGGTCTTGAATGCTGGGAGGCCTCCCCTATTTATAGAGGCATTAGTTGCTTAGAAAATAATCTAGGTTTGCCTAAAATTAAGTCTGATAAGCTCAAAAAATAAGCAAAAAAATGTATGGGAAAAATCCTATTAAAAAAAAAAAGAGATTTGGATAAGAGTAAGCTGATTTTTCAAATCAGAACATGTTTCAGTATTTGGATCATATCGTTTTACTCAAAATTCAGATTAAGCTGAAATTTCGATTGCTAAAGGGAAATTCAATTCTCTACAACGTTGTCCGAATTTTGAGTTTTACTATGCCAAAAGTGCCCTGGAATGTGAATTTGAAACCTGCTACTTGATTTGCACATTTTTGAAGTGTTTTCCAACTTTAAAACTGTATTTGGACGAGTTTTAGAGTTATTTTCATGATAAACCTCATCCCAAAGTGATAATTGTGATTTTGTATAATTATTTTGAATATAATTATCCCAAAAGCCTAATTATCTACAATCTTTAAATATTATCAGGTTATTTGTTTTAATCCCATGCAACAAATCTCGCTTTAAGAAAAATACTTAACCAATCACAAAAATTAATTTCATTAATTTAATTATTAACCAATCAAAATTAATTTCAATTAATCAATATGGTGGTCCGATTTGGGAATCGGGCATACCGTCGCGGCCGTTATAATCTTAAGATCAATTTTATGATATGCAATAAGTGATTCAATGCACTGATGCAACTATGATTTTTTGGGTATTTGAAATGTTCATTTTAGTCATCTTCCAAAACTAAATTATGAGTGCAAAATCGAGTGTCTATAGGTATATCCTTTGATAAAAGCACTTTTGTATTTGGGTAGTTCTAAGTGGACTCTAGAATATCATGAAGTATGTCTCTTAAGGAAAACATGTGGTATTATTGAAAATATGAAGACTGCACAAAGAAACAAGTAAGAAAAGCTAAAATAGTGGACCTCAATATTAGCTCGACACTACTTAATCTATTGAGATTTTAATGAATCTCGATACCTCTCGATATTACTTGATCTATCGAGCTTCGCAGATCTAGAAATTCCAGATTCTTTTTGCGGCCCATTATGGCTTGGACTTCTAGGGTTTCATTCACTAAACTTATAAGGGAATGTTATAGCCATCATCATACACAGAGACTCAATTAGAGAATCTATACACTTATTGAGAAGCTATTGCATTCTTATGTGCCTTAGGGTTTTGTGACCAAGTGTTTCATTCTCTACAAGTGTATTGATGAACTTTGCATCCAACAAGCTTTAAGTTGCTCGGAGTTAGTCATGTACTGGAATCCATGCAAGGGAAGAAGTCTCTACAAAATCAAGATTTATTAGGGATTGATATAAGGATTCTACTGTAAGTAGGTACTTTGGGATATATTAGGTTTGGGGTAAGATTCCTTGTACTTGTAATCTATTGATTTTGACTAGTGATTTTTGGAAGTGGTGGCTTGAAAATCACCCAGTGGAATTTTTGCTTTGTGAGAAGTTTTCCCTACTAGTTAACAAATCATAGTGTCAATTTATTTTCCGTTGGACTCTAGATTATTTGGTGATTTATTTATGCCTCCATGATTTTGCATCTAATTTTATCTAATTAATCAATTTGGGTAATAAAATTAATTAACTGAAGTTAATCTATAACCCAACAAGTCCTATCTTAGTTTGCAAAATATATGCTTTGGATCTATGAAGAAACCAAAATAGGCCCAATTTTAGACTCCAAAACATACTCCCTAAATCCCGATTTAAACTGCATAGGCTTAGGTCACACATCTATATATGTATATATCTATATATCTATATATATACACATGGTGCTAAGTTTCCTGTGACCTTACACTTTGTTAAAAAAAAAAGGTCCCCTGGATCTTGAAATGACAGTATGTCAAGGAAGACGATGATCTTACTAGGCAATGGTTTGTTAAATGGTGGAACAAGTTCTCCCACACCCAAGATGTTATTGATAATGTTACCCAGAAATTCCCTATTGCTACTCAAAGCACTATTAAAACTATTGCTCATGTTAAAGCTCAAGCTCTGGCTTACCCCCCCGTTCAGGCAGCCATGCCTCAACCTATTGCACCTACTACCACATCTGCTACTAAACCAGCTAAGTTTTTTGCCAAGACCAAAAAGAAAAAACCTACCTTTGATGGTCTCAGCAAATCTGCCATAGTTGCTCTGTTAAAACAAAAATGGAAAGATGAGGAAGAAACTGCAAATGCTGACTCAAAAGAAGAGGAAAATGATCACGAATCCGAGGCATCCTCAGAAGCCTCTGTTGCTAATGACAATCCTTATTATCCCTATAATTAGGAATTATTTGGTCAAGATGAAGCTTCAACACTAGATTTGAGTGAGAATTAACTCTGTCGGCATAAGAAGCCAAAAGGGCTAAGTCTTGGTTAAATACATGAATTGTATCGCATGCAAAACATACGTAGCGAAAAAATAACGGATCTACTTCATTCGCAATAGATAACATGCGCTATGTAAATTTCAGAATTCAAGAACAAGAGAGCATACCTTGGAGCGGTGAATTTCAAAACAAAGATCAGAGGCACTTGGGAACACTTTTAATCTTCACTCCAATTCCACTAACGCCCAAAAAGTGTTGTCTCTCAATCAGTTTCCAAAGGAGAAAAATTGAGTGACTAACATTCTCACATACACTCACAATTATGTCTCTTACAAAAATTTTGTATGTTTCTCCCTTTGTATCTAACTGATTATCTAATTGAGCTGACCTTTTGAGCCTTTCCAATTGGGCTTAAGTGTGTGGCTTGGAGTGGGACCATAAGGGACCAATAAGACACTAGCTCCAATGGGCCTTAGGCTTTTCTGTCAACGCTTTACAAGTCTAAAGTTACCATTAACTATATTTAATACCACTATATAAATATAGTTGCACTCTAGGCCTTATTTATAAATTATATCCCAAGACTTTATTGTACATGCAACCCCTTCATAAAATATTCGTAGTAATACAAAGTCATAAATGTAGACTGCCACTTTGTAAATTACTACATCCTAATTCCTTGAGTACTCGGTTTAATCCTTTAAGTTATTCATCGTATATTTATGAAATCCAATTCCATGAATATATACTTTAGTAACTCCTTACTAAAGTGGTTAGGCCTAACTCTCTGAATAACCAAACTCATTAAACTTATCTCAATGGAATATTTTATATCTCCTTTAAGAGACTATGAATTCCATCTTGAGAATATATGTTCCATCAACGCGAAATGTGGCTGCCCAATATACTGAGATTTTGATCGTGACTTTAGATCTCACTTTTGATATATCAAAGCAACCTACACTTCATGATCAAGTCCATTATCCTTTCAGGATTAAGAGTTCATGTAAATAGAAGTCATGAGTTTATTATTCATTTGATAGTCGTTAGGAGAATAACAAATCTCACAACTGTCCAGTTCAATATGTCTTAACTCTTAAAACATATTAACATACCAACTAGAAATCTTCATTTCCATGATCAAGACAAATCAACTTAGTTGATATGTTATAGTCTTCGAAGATGAAATGCTCAATTTCATCACCGACTACGAACTATAATTTTGAATTTACAAAGAACTTGTGATTTATATCTTTTGTGACTAAATCACATAAATCACATACTATGCATCTCATGGACTATATGATAATGTCCAATATTCATGTTACCATTATTTTAGATAATAATAAAACAACTTTATTAATCACAACATAATGTCATACATAGCATCATACAATAGGATTTAAAAGAGCACATCCTAACACTATGCCCAAAGTTGTACTAATTCCCTGCTAAAGCTTCCCCAACTCCACTCGTCCTATTAAAGTTGTTTTGATTCCTTGACAAAAGACTCACTATTGCTCTGGGAATACCCTACCGAGGATGATTCCCTCTCCAAACAACACTTGCATTGCTGACCTACTTTAAGCATTTATAATTATTATGCACTTCCACCCCCCCTTATGGTATTAGAGCTATCTATTTTTAGTTGGTGATAGTTGTGTTGTTTTGTTTCTACTCTATCTTTTCCTGTCCAAATCTTTAATTTCTTACTCTTTTGTATTTTAACAAAGTGTAGGGTTGTGGGAAACTTAGCACCATGTGTATTTATTAGAAAGCAGACATGTACTTATCAGTTCCACTGATTTGGACTTGCCAAAACCCAGATTTCATATCAAATTTAGAAAATATGACATCATCGCTTAACCCATGTACAAAGTCATTCTTATTAGGGATAGGAATTCTAATACTTTATTAAAAGGTTTGTAATTATTAACTAAGTGAGGTGTCCCTCTTTCAATTTCAGCATTTTTAAAAAAATAGAAAGTAGCACATGACCAAGGAGACATATTTTTCCTAATTAGTTTCTTATCAAGAAAATCTTGAATTTCTTTTTTGCAGAATTCAATAGTTTCATTATGCATTTGAATAGGACGAGTCTTAGTAGGAATGTCCTTTTCATTAAAATCCTTAACATAAGGTAGTTGAACAATATGTTTTTTTCTGTTCCAAAAAGCATTGGAAAGAACAGAATAAATATCACCAATCAATTTTTTTTATAAATGTTATCAATATTTGATTATAACAGTTTATCAGAAATGTTGGGTTAAGATAGCTTGATCTCAGTTAATTAATTCAATTACCCAAGTTGATTTAATTCGGATCAATTTGCATCCAAATCGTGAAGGCACCAACAAATTATCAAGAATACTGAATGCAACGAAAAATAAATGTTGACAAATGGGGAAAATCTCGCAAGGTGAAAACCTCACCAGGTGATTTTAAGGTCACTACACTCAAGAATCCATTAATCAACAATCAAGCGCTTACCAGTATTAGGAATCTTACCAACTACCCTTGGCTTATCCCGAAATACCAACCTACAGTTGAACCTTCACTCCAATACCTAATTGGACTTGATCTTGTAGTAGCCTTCTTTCTCTTGATGCACAAACCTCCAATTTATGACTAACCGTTTGTACGGATCCTAAGTACTTTACTAACTCCAACAACTTGAACAGATGTTGTTAGCTACAAAGTTCTTCACTTTATCAACAATGAAGATCTGGAAGCACTTGGTTACAAATCCTATGACGTACAAATCCAGTAGCTTCACATAAAGAAAATATGTCTCTTAATCTCTGTATCTATCTATGACGGCCTTTAAAATAAGCCTTATATATCTAGGGTTGTGAGAAAAGAAACCCCAAACAAATATGCAAGGTTAGACCGAATTTCAAATCTGGAAATTCTGAAATTGTAATTCTCAATAGATCGAGCTACTGTTGTGCTATCTATTAAGCTTCACATTAAGTCTCGATAGCAGGTTCTGTCGAGTTATTTGTCGACACTTAATTAACAACTTCTCTTCAATTGTTTCTTGGACCAATCTTTATGTCTTTAATACTTGAATTGAACAACATGTTTCTTGAAGTACTAAACTCATCTTAAATCTACCCAATTACAAGAAAAGTGCATTTTGTCAAAGGATTAGCCAAATACATAAAATATAACCCTAGCAATCTCTCCCTTTCACAATTCATGAAAAAACCACAAAAAGTAACTATGAGAGAAATCTAACACAGCTATCTCACAATATACAAAAGTACACAAGTCTAACCTTGCAAGGTTGTGATTTATGCTTTAATTTTGTTCCTTGTATTTTGTGGGAATTTATTGTACTGGGTTTAGTATTAAGTTGGTGAAGAATCAAGCATTAATTAAAGAACAAGTGGATTTTGCAAGAAGCTCGCGAGAAGTTAACCCACAAAAGAGCCACGTGAGAAGCACATGCTGGAAGATGAAAAGTCATGCCAGCCTAAAGGATTTCGCAAGTGTTTCGCGGGTAAGGCCTTCTTGCAAGATACCTGCGAAACTCTCTGCTTGGAGGATTTTTAAGTGTGACTTTCTTACCCTTCACCCATACTATATATACCCTCATTACCCACAAAAGTAAAGGAGGCCATTCAAAGAGAGAAACCCTTGATAGGTTTTCTACAATATACACACCCATCTTTTAGAGAGAGCTACTCATTCTTAGTGAGAAATCATTCTAACCTCTTCTCCTTCCATTTTCCATTGTCATACCTTGAGAGGAGATTTGTACCCAAACACAACTCAAACCTTTTCAGAGTGTAGAGAGTGTTTTAGAGCTTGGGAAGCTTTGGAGATTTGCCAAAAGAAGCCAGTGACGCTTATCGGATGCAATCGGGCGTATTGCGGGATCTGAAATGCTAGACAAGACACGGTTCCAAGAAGCCTTGTTGGAGTAGTAGCTTAGAGGGCTTAGGTGCATTGGGCAGATTAGGCTTGAAGGGTCTCTTGCTATTCGTGTATCCCAACTTATTGTCTAGTGGATCGATTTACCACTTGGAGGGCAGCAAAAAGGTTTTTCGCCGAGTTCTTTGGTTTCCTCTTCGATAACACGTCTTAGTGTTATCTTGTAGTTGCATCTCTCTTCCCTTACACCTATGCTTTACTTTTATTGTTTGTTATTCATGTTTATGCACTAGAGTAGTTATCAATTTATTGCGCTTCATTTGCTCTTGTTCCGCACTTAAATAAATTAGAGTAAAAGCAATCTAGTCGTAACTTTTAATTAGGGGTCTAATCAAGCTTGTGTTTTTAACACAAATCCAAGCTTTCAATTGGTATCAGAGCAGGTACACTTGTTTTGGTTTTATTACCTAAGTGTGATGCTTGACCCATGTGAGTATTGCCATAGATAGTGTTTTGTATGCTTTTATGGATGTTATTCATTGTAACATGCCATGTGTTTGTGAAAATGCCTCTATGAGTGTTAATTCTCATAATTGTGATGACATGTTACATGAATCTATGGGTATTGTTGTTTATATTCCAAATTTCAAACTCCTGAAGAAAAAGTCTAAGAAGTTTCATGAGAATTTCAGCAAGTTCATTTGTGAAAAGGATGATTTGATTGCTTAGCTCAATGAATCCAATAAATTACTTGAAAAGTACAAGAAACTTGCTGAACATTCTCTTGAAAAACTAAAGGAGTTTGAATGTGTAAATATGGACTTGGATGCTAAACTTGTTTTATCTAACAAACTAGTCGATGAGCTAAAATGTGAAAATGAATCTCTTAAGATGCATGCCAAGTGTTTGATTGCTGAACCTATTGCTAAAAATGATGAAAATATTTGTTGCAATCATGTTGTGGTACCTGATTTTGTGCCTATTGTGTGTTCTACTTCAAAGGACAAATTGGTGTACATTCCTCCACACAAAAGAAATCAAAAGGTGGAGAAAATGGCTC
Source organism: Castanea sativa (assembly GCF_040712315.1). Taxonomy (NCBI): domain Eukaryota; kingdom Viridiplantae; phylum Streptophyta; class Magnoliopsida; order Fagales; family Fagaceae; genus Castanea; species Castanea sativa. Next base: position 41,275,954 of record NC_134013.1, read on the forward strand.
TTAAGCCAAAGCCTCCATTTAGGTCTCAATCTAAGGTTTTGGATGAATCTAAGTTTGTTCCAACTTGCCACCATTGCGGTGTGATCGATCACATAAGACCTCAATGCTCCATGTTGAAGAGAGAACAAAACCATGTTGCTAGATCCCTCCCTAAAAAGCCTAGTGGACCTGAACCCATTGTTTGTCACCATTGTAGTGTCTTTGGTCATCTTAGACCTCATTGCTCTAAGTTTCAAGCTCTTAAAAGAATCAAAAGAAAAGCAAAACTTGAGTTTCTTGGAAGTTGTGCTTTGCAAGCTAAACCAGATTTGGGGGAAAATGGTAAGTTGTTGAAGAAAGTTTTTGATGCTCTTACCTCCTTGTCTATGCACATCTCCGGTTCTTATTCTTCCAACCCTCGTCTCACTTCTGATGAGACATTCATACCAAACAATCATTTCGTTTGGAGGAGGAAGGGTTCCTATGGTTGAGCTTATACTCTTTTGGTTCTTGATCTAATTCTTTCAATCTTTGTAGGACTCTTCATGCATTAGATGCTTCATTGTCATGCATTTGTGCAACATGCATCTCTTTATATGCACTATTTTGTTTTTGTTTTTTATCTTACTTTTATGTCTCTGTTTTGTGTGTGTAAAAATCCAAAACTACATAAAAAGTGAAAATTTCAAAAAGTTTGATCGTATATGTTTGAGCACATATCACATGTGAGTTTGGCCTAGTACCTTCGTACTAATGGCGTAGTGCATTTACGAGCTTAGCTTGTTTTGTATGCACATCTATCTTTGTGGGAAAAATCTTGAAATCTATGTGTGATTGTTGTAAATCTTTCTTCAAAACGTCACTATAGGCTCCTTAAAACGTCGCTATAGGGCTTAACTTGATTTTGAGAAAATCGAGTTTCAAAATAAAGGCATTTTCCTAATTAGTTTGAGAAAGGGGGCATAATGCTGTTTTTTTTTGCGCGAAAATGGCATTTGCCCATTTTGGCCTTCATATGCGTATTTCAAAATTTGATTTGGTATTATTCTTTACTTACTAAGTCAAGTATTTTTGGCATTAATGGGTTTCTGATGTGTAAAATAGTTTTTGTAATTTTTTCATTATAAAAATGTCACATCATTAAAAGAAGATATTAAATTTTATATGAGTGTGGTGTGAAACTCAAGTTTTAGACCCTTCAATCCCAACATGTCACATCATCTTATAACATACTAAAGAGTAGGCACAAGTACACTCAATTAATTTTAATACTCATCTGAAAATCTAACTTCAGTAAGAGTTTATTGAGATATTATTAGGTATAGTAGGATGTGTAAAATTTTAGATAGATAGTTAATGTGTCAATCTCTAATTGGATGGTATAAAATACAAGTTTTACACTCCATCTTTACTAAATTCAGGTCCAAAAAAGAAATGTCAGCTTACTATTTCGTTAGCCAAGTAATAATAATAATTATTATTATTATTATTGTAAAGTTGTGATTTACAACTATGTTTTATGTTGGCTTTATTCCATGACAAAAAGTATTGTAATTGTTTTAATTTGTTCCTTATATTTTGTGGGATTTTATTGCATTGGGTTTAGTATTAAGTTGGTGAAGAATCAAGCTTGAAATGAAAAATCAGTGCATTTTCGCGATTGGCTCGCGCGTAGCTCGCGAGAAGAGTATCCCACGAAAGGAGCACGTGAGAAGCACATGCAAGAAGTTGAAGAGTCGTGTCAGCCTAGAGGATTTCACGAGTGTCTCACGGGTAAGGCCTTCTCGCGAGATACCCGCGAAACTCTCTGCCTGGAGGATTTTTAAGTGTGACTTTCTTACCCTTTACCCATACTATATATACCCTCATTACCCACAAATGTGTAACGAGGCCATTCAGAGAGAAAACCCTAGATAGGTTTTCAACAACACACACACCCATCTTTTAGAGAGAGAGCTACCCATCCTTACTGAGAAATCATTATAGCCTCTTCTCCTTCCCTCTCCCATTGTCATACCTTGAGAGGAGATTTGTACCCAAACACAACCCACACCCATACTAAGTGTAGAGAGTATTTTGGAGCTTGGGAAGCTTTGGGGATTTGCCAAAAGAAGTCAGTGAGGCTTGGCAGATGCAATCGGGCACATTGCTGGATCCGGAAAGCTAGACAAGACACGGTTCTGAGAAGCCTTATTAAGGTAGGAGCTTGGAGGGCTTAGGTACATTAGGTAGACTAGGCTTGAATGGTCTTTTGCTATTCGTGTATCCCAACTTATTGCTAGTGGATTGATTTACCGCTTGGAGGGCGGTGAAGAAGTTTTTCGCTGAGTTCTTCGATTTCCTCTTCGATAACACATCGGCATGTTATCTTGTGTTTGCATCTCTCTTCCTTACTCTTTTAGCTTTCATTTTACTACTGGGTTTTAACGAATATGGCTTGGAGTAGTTGTTTTGTTTGTCTGCTCGCATTTACTCTATTTCGCACTTAGTTTAAGTTAAAGTAAAATCAACCGAGCCATAATCTTTTAATTTGGGATCTAAATAGCTCTTGTGTTTTTAACACAAATCCAAGCTTTTAATAATAATAATAATAATAGGTAAAACTGAGAGAGAATTCAATTAGATTTCAAATTGAAATTCAATTACAGTCTAATTTTATGCCATTTGACCCATCTAATATAAGTTTTTAAGTTTTTGTGCCAAGTAAGTTAATTCAATGTAAAAATTAAATTTTAATTAAAGTTTAATTTTGCAAAGTGTGTCCCATTTAATCTAAATTGTTTTTAATTTTTGTACCAAATAAGTTAATTTAGTGTTAAAAACAAGGAGTCCAATATAAGTAAACTATATAAAACATAATTTTTGAATGATTTTATATTTATGAGCCTTTTTTTCTTTTTTTTTTGTAGAACTAAAAACAATTCAAGTTTATAAGTGATCTATATATATATATATATATCAACATGCTTGTTAACATAGAAAGCTTCACACATTGTCAGTCTGTTTGTCCCTTACCTATATAATTGGTATCAGAGCCACGTAACCAGTTTCATTCTCCTTTGATTATTGTCCTAATTAGTATGCTCTGTGATTTACGGTTGCCACAATAAGTGGATCCTCTATATTTATCACATAAGAACACTGGATTTGATAATTAAGTAGAACACTAAGGGGTTGTTCTCAAAGTTTCAAAGAACCTATTTTTCCTGAGTCATCTTGTGGACGTGTGAGCCTAGAAGTGGCGTTTTAGTCCTGTCAGACCTTAGGAAAGCAGTTCTTCTTTTTAGAAACTATCATGGCTAGTTCATCCTCAGCAGTTACAGATACCATTACAACTACGTGTGATCTTTCCCTTCGTAAATCCACTACAAATAGACTAGACTACTTGTATGAAATCTCTCATGTACCCGAAGATAGTAAAATTCCTATTACTGATTTCCCTATTATAAATCCTTACACTGTCTTTGATAAACCTCAAAATACCTTCAAAAAATCCATAAAAAAGTTTTTAGGTTCTTCTCATCCTTCTAGTGTAAAAGAATATGTCCACGCTTCTAAGTTTGATCAGTTCAACATTCCAGTTAGTGAAAAAGAAAATTTTATCACCCTTGTCCTTCCCCGAGAGTTTGTAATTCCATGGCAAAAACAAAGATACACTCACCTCCATTTCGGTGCAGTAAGACTGGCACTCACCTTTCATGGCAGAAAGGACTCCCTATAGCTTCTAGAATTTCTCTTCTTGATTCTAGATTTTTGGAATATCATAATGCAGTTATAGGAACCGTCTAAACCACCCTTAATGCAGGAACAGTCTTTGTCACCCTTTTTCCCAATTTTAACATGTCTCTTAAAGACCCTCACCTTTGTGATGTTCTTAAAGTCCAAGTTTAGATCACAGGAGCTTCACAAGTGCATAATACTTTTGCAGTTACACTCCATTATCAGCTTGCCTACAGACTCCAAAATCATGCTTTTGACATAGCTATACCAGAGATAGCCCAGTCTAATGATGCTCTTTTAATCCAAGTTGACCCAGGCATGACGCCTATGTGCACATTTGTTCCAAGACAATTGAATAAAAAGCAGATGACAAAACTCTTTCCAGAATCATGGATTACAAAATATGAGAATCTTCATCAGGCGGCTCAACCAATCCAGTCCAACACTCATTTCTTCATCAAAAAGAAAATGGTGAAGTTAAAGTTAGGTTTTTGGCAGCTACACCAGAAAAGGATGAAGTAACAGTCTTTCCTACTCAAATGGCTATGATCCAGCCAATCTCATATGAAGGTCTTGAGGGCCTTCAAATCAAAGCATTTCGAGAAGATGGAAAACCTTGCTATGAAGGAAAATCATCCTCTGGCCATATATGGTGGGATGTTTGTGACTGTGCTGATTGTCAAGAAGAAGAAGTCGTTGAAGAAAAGAGGAAAATACGAAAGAAAAAGTCTTCCCAGCAGCTTCTTAAAGAAAGATATGAGGCAGGAGATCTAGAAGTTGACCTCCGTGGAGAACCCTCTGGAAAGTTTGATTACTATGTCCTCTATCCCAGAACCAAAAAGCAAAAAACTCCATCCCTATCCCCATGCAAAGAAAATCATGATCAAAACCAACAAAACCAAAAACCACCGCTAATTTCATATTACCAGAAAGTCCTCCCCCAGATACCAAAATGTCAACCCAGGCCTACTAGTCAAACCCATACACAAAAGACCTTACCTTGTTATATGTTTGACTATGCTTCACCTTCCTATTCACAAAATTTTCCTCCACTTGAAAGTTTTGACCATCCACAAGCCAACGTCAAACATGTTTGGAAAATCAAAAACCCTATTGGAACCAATCCAGATGGAACCAAAAAACAAGTCTCTTCAGCTGAAGCAGCTCTAAATTGGCAGGCAAAAAATGTTGTTGCACAAAACCAGGTCCTTTCAAAGATCCTTGATAATTAACAAAAAATGACTGAAGCAGTAACTCATACCTTCTCGTCCTCAAATTCTCTTATTGAAGATTTGAAGAAAAAAATACAGTCAATTCATCCTTGACCACCATCCTAAACAGAAAAAAATACAGAAAAAAATACCTTCTCTTATTAAAGATGATGTCCTTCATCCTGAACAACCTCCACCACCACCAATATTTCCTCCACCACCTTTCATCCTTGACCACCACACAAGATTAACTTACTCATCAACCACAAATTCAAAGCACTTGTTTACCATTGATAATAGTCCTCCTTCAAAATGACATGATGAGATTTTTAACATGTATTCATAGTGCATAGCTGAACTCCAAGCCCCAAATAATACTATTGCACAGATCATTGCCAAGTTTGTCGCAAGACTTACAGGAAGATTAAGACAATGGTGGATCAATCTTGGAGAATACAGGCAAAGACAAGCAGCCCAGTGCAACACACTAGAAGATTTTTTCACAATTAGTCATAGTGAATTCCTTAGTTCACTGGCCCATTACACTGAAATGGCAAGAGAAGAATTCTTACTGATGAAATGTTGCTCTTTTGAAAGAAAAGACCTAGAGAGACATTTTGATAGAATGTCAAGCAGGTACTACTCCTTTAATGGAATGGATGATGTCAATTCTAAGCACACTTTCCTTAACTCTTTCCCAGAACCATTAGGAGATGAAACTCTCCGCATGATGAACCTTCAAAAAATCACCCTGCAGCAAGCCTCCTTAGGAGAAATCTATCAGCATGTGCTCATTGCTCTTGAAAAACTCTGCAATCAAAGAAATTTTCTTTCAGAAATCGACAAGGTCCACAGCAAGCTTAAGGACAATTGTAAAAGGAAAGATTTGCAGATCAAGTATTATGACAAAAATTGTGCTTGTCCAACCAAAAGAAGAGATCATTTCAAAAAGTACTCTTGGAAGAAGAAACATTATCAACAGAAGAAAAAGTCTTTCAGGAAAAAGAAATGGAAGTTCCTCAGAAGAAAGCAGTTCAAAGGAAAAACTTCAAAAGTTTGTTTTGTATGTAGAAGGCCCAGTCATTTTGCAAAAAATTGTCCAAAAAGGGAAAAAGCAGCAAAACTTTTAGAGCAAGCCCAAATTCATGCAGACGACACCCCCTTTTCATATGTTGAATCACTTTTCTCACTGGATGATGATTACTCTCCCTAAGCCTTGGCAGTCATGGCTCATTCTACCTGAGAAGATGAGTCAAATCCAAACAATACTGATGATTCAAACCCAAAAATCCAAACCATATACACATCTCAGCCTCTTATAGCTCCACTAACTGGCCCCACACCAATAGCTCGGGTTCACATCCTCCTTGATACTTATTCCAGACCCATCCCGGTAATAGCCTTGTTTGATACAAGAGCAACAGCAACAATTCTCCATCCTAAGATATTACCCAAAAACTTTTGGCTACCCCATCATCAGATGTTCAGAGCAGCCAATGGGGAAACATTTCTGATCACCTAGAAAAGTAAGCCCATTCGCATTCGAATTTTTCCAACTCTTACCATTAGACACCAAGTCCTTGGATCTCCACTCATAGGTAGAGACCTTCTCATAGGATTTGATCTCCTTCATCAGATACCTAGTCTCAGATGATCATCAAAAGGACTTTTGCATAAACAACACCTTCTTACCTGGACCCAGGTACCTCATTTGTTCTCAATAGATCCCTTTGACTCTTTGAGATTCCAGATTATCAATGAATGTTATGCAACCACTCACTCTGAATTCCTCCTTAAAAATCCAAATCCTTTGTGAAAAAATCCATCTTTCTTCATAAACCTTCCCTCCAAAAAGAATGAAGATGTTAACCCCATAAAAGCTAGTCATAGAGGAATGAAACCAGAACATTTGTCCTTGGCTAAGCAGGAGTTATCCACCCTTCTTTTAGAAGACCTTATTGAACCCACAACTTCTCCATGGGTTTGTGAAGCTTTCTATGTTAACAAGCATGTTGAACAAGTCCGAGGAAAGCTTAGATCGGTAATTAATTACCAAGATCTTAATCATTTTCTTGCCGATGACAAGTTCCCTTTGCCAAAAAAAAGTGCCCTTTTTCCAACATCTTTCCCATGCCAAAGTGTTTTCAAAGTTTGATCTCAAAGCAGGATTCTGGCAATTAGGAATCCATCTAGAAGAAAGATACAAGACAACATTTTGCATCCCAGACCACCATTATTAATGGACTGTAATGCCTTTTAGCCTTAAAAATGCTCCATCTCAATTCCAAAAAGCAATGGTAACGCTGTTCTAACCGCTTTTGTCAAATGCATTGACCTATGTAGATGATATTCTCCTATTTTCAAAAGATGCAGCATCCTATGAACAATTGCTTACTGAATTCTACAATTTAGTAAAAGCTCAAGGGATAATACTTTCAGAAAAGAAAATAGTCATAGGAGTTGAAGGAAAAAATCTGGTTTTGCATCTCATACAAAACCCACAGCGAAAGCGACGAACTATGATCTATTTCATTCATGATTGATAACGTGCACTATGTAAATTTCAGAATTTAAGAACAAGATGGCATACCTTGGTGTGGAGAAATTCAAAACAAATATTAGAAGCACTTGGAAACACTTTTAATCTTCACTCCAATTCCACTTTACGCCCAAGATGTGTGGTCTCTCAATCAGTTTTCAAGGGAGAATGAAAGTGTGTCTCACACTCTTTCACACACCGTTTCTTATTTCACTTTTTCACTAATCTAAAAAAAAATTCTGTATGTTTCTCCCTTTATAACTAACCGATTATCTAATTGGGCTGACCTATTGGGCCTTTCCAATTGGGCTTTAGTGTGTGGCTTGGAGTGGGACCAAAAAGGACCAATAAGACACTAGCTCCAATGGGCCTTGGGCTTTTCCGTCAACTCTTGACAAGTCCAAAGTTACCATTAATTATATTTAATACCACTATATAAATATAATTGCACTCTAGGCCTTATTAATAAATTATATCCTAAGACTTTATTATACACGTAATCCCTTCATAAAATATTCGTAGTAACACAAAGTCATAAATGTAGATTACCACTTTGTAAATTACTACATCTTATCCTTGAGTACCCGGTTTAATTCTTTAAAATTATTCATTATATATTTATGAAATCAAATTTCATAAATATATACTTTAGTAATTTCTTACTAAAGTGGTTAGGCCTAACTCTCTGAATAATTGAAACCATTAAACTTATCTCAAGGGAATATTTTATATTTCCATCAAGAGACTATGAATTCCATCTTAAGAATATATGTTCCATCAACACTAAATGTGGCTGCCCAATATACTGAGATTTTGACCATCACTTTAGATCTCACTCCTGATATATCAAAGCAACCTACACCTCATGATCAGGTCCATTATTCTCTCAGGATTAAGAGTTCATGCAAATAGAAGTCGTGAGATTTATTATTCATTTGACAGTCATTAGGAGAATAATAAATCTCACAAATGTCTGTTCAATATGTTTTAACTCTTAAAACATATCAACATATCAACTAGAAGTCTCCACTTCCATGATCAAGATAAATCATCTTAGTTGACACGTTATAGTCTTCGCAGATGAAATGCCCAATTTCATCACCGACTACGAACTATAAATTCTGAGTTTACAAAGAACTTGTGATTTACATCTTCTGTGACTTTTCACATAAATCACATACAATGCATCTCATGGACTATATGATAATGTCCCATATTCATGTTACCATTATTTTAGATAATAATAAAAAAACTTTATCAATCACAATATTAAGTCATACATCATGTCATATATAATGTCATACATAATATCATACATAACATCACACAATAGGATTTAAGGGCACTAATCCTAATAGGAGTATCTTCTATTGACTTCTTAGGCATAAAAATTTCAGATGGAAAGTACACTCTGCAGCCCCACATAGCAGTTTCTCTTAGTGAATTTCCAAATACACTCACCAGCACCAAACAGATCCACCAGTTTCTTGGAATTGTTAATTACATGTCAGACTTCATTCCAAAAATCTCCAGACACAAGCATTGTTTGTCTAAATTGTTGAAAAAATCTCCCCCAGAATGGAATCTAGTTCATATAGAAGCAGTCCAACAATTGAAAAAATTAGCAGGAAAACTTCCCCCTTTACAAATTCCAGGAACAGGCAAACGAGTTCTACAGATAGATGCAAGTGGGCAGCAGCTCTCTTTGAAGAAATTGATGGCAAAAGAAATATTTGTGGATATAAAAGCGATGCATTCAAGCCTTCAGAGCTTCATTACCATTCTACTTTCAAAGAAATCCTGGCAATCAAACATGGAATTGAAAAGTTCCAGTTTCACCTCCTTGGCCACAATTTTCTTGTAGAAATGGATATGTCCTCTTTTCCTAAAATGCTCCAATTTAAAAGAAAAATGCTTCCACATCCTCAGTTACTCAAATGGTCCAATTGGTTTTCACAATGGTATTTCCAAGTCAAACACATCAAAGTTACAGATAACTTTATCACTGATTACCTTTCTAGAAAGCCTCCAATCCTTCACACCACAATAATTCCTCCACCTTTATGTGTATATCTAATAACAGATCCATCCTCATCCTCTGACCCTTCTACTATAGCCCCTAATGATATCATCAATATGATAGAAACCCTTCCTCCAGAAATAAAAGACCAAATAAAGACCTTGACCCTTCAAGCCAGATCCAAAAGAATCATTAGAGTCCTCCATGATTACCTCAAAGAACACCAACGTCATTTCCTAGCCATTTTCCCAGACATTGAACAACCATGGAAAACTCCATTTGCCTTTTGGATAACAAATTGGATTGTTGTACACTACCTCTGCATGTGGTACTTACTCAATGAGTACTACTTGTGCCTCCATTTCGAACCAGAATTTTATTCATACATTTTCCCTCGAGAAAATAAATATTTTCACAAATTCTGGTCTAAAATTTTGAAAAATGATGCTCATGATGGCCAATGGTTCAAGTATTCCAAAATAGAACACCCCCGTTTTGGTCACAAAATTACTTCTGCATGTATAGTAGCCAAGCTAAATTCCAAAAATGATGTTCGGGCAGAAGGAATTCTCCACCCTACAGATATACACTGAGTAACTAATGCTGATGGTACTCTTCACACACACATGGATGTGTCTTGGATATCTTGTCACTATTCCCTCATAATAGCAGAATCTCTCAATCAGGGAATCTTCCCAGACATAGTACCAGCCGACCCAAATGTTTGCAGACAGCAATGGCCATATGAAGACCATTAGGAGATGCCTAATCCTTTAATTGGCTATGATGACCCTTACTATCATAATCATGATCCAGATGCAGATGTTGATGAAGAATGGTTCCAAGGTAGAGATGGGTGGGACGACTAAAGATATATATATTCAAAAAAAAAAGAGTCAGAAGCTACTATCGTGGACTTTTCAACAAAGCCACTAATGTGGACTTTTTTACTTTCCCTACATTAGGTTTGCCATATCTATTGCCTTATGATCACAAATGTCAATCTTGCAAGACTTTCTTCTCCTTTTTTCCACAACATATTTATCTCTTGTCAGCAACATATCTGGAGGAGGATAACTACTGCACTGGCACCCTTGCTTCCAGAGGACATTTGTCACTCCAATCCCAAGACCCCCACTCCTTTGGACAGATGTCCAGAACAAGACGGCCCTTACAACTCAAAGATTATCTTCTGAATGTAAAATATTTTTGTAAATTATTGCCTATAAATAGGCCTCTTGCATCCTTAGATCGGCAGAGTTAGAGAAAGTTAGCAAGAAAAAAGAAAACCTTATGTAATATTTCTCAGTTTATGTCTTTCAGTCCTGTAAAAAGCTTATTGAATCTAATAATATCCCTCAGTTTGTTGTATCTCGTTCTATGTTATATTCCATGCTTTTATATTATTTTCTATAGTATCTTAGTAATATATGCCATTAATAGGCTTCCATGATCTTCTTACACTCCCATTGCCAGTCTGTTTGTCCCTTACTTATATAGAACACCCTCGTTTTGGTCACAAAATTACAACTTTTGGCTACCCCATCATCAGATGTTCAGAGGACATATTCTTTTACACTAGAAGGATGAGAAGGTAAAGTGGAAAGAAAATCCAATTAGATTTTATGGAATTCAATTAAAGTCTAATTTTGCGTCACGTGTCCCATCTAATAAAAAATTTAAAACTTTTGAACCAAGTTAGTTAGTTCAGTGTAGAAATCGGATTTCAATTAGAGTTTAATTTTACAACACGTGTTCCATCTAATCAAAGTCTTTTAATTTTTGTGTCAAATGAGTTAATTTAGAGTAGAAAACTAAGAGTCCAATATAAATAAATCATAAATTAAAAAAAAAAACATAATCATATATCTAACACTACATATAAAATTAGAGGAAGAGAGTTTGAATAATTTTATATTTATGATCATTTTTTTATAATTAAAAAATTCAAATTTATAAGTATATATATAATTAATAGGTAAAGTTTAGAAAAAATCCAATTAAATTCTACAATCAAAGTCCAATTTTGTGCTATGTGTCCTAAATTATTTATTTTTAGAAAGAATTGTATTTCTTAATTTTGGAATCAAATATGGGACCATATCATAAATAACCATTAAAGTGATTTATTGTGTATAAAAACCAAAAAGTCTAAAATTAATGAACATAAAAATATTTTAAAAAATGGACAATTTACATTTTCTACCTAATAACAGTTTTACAAGACTTTTTAAAGAGCTAAAAAAAAGTATGACTATCAATAATATCTAAATTATATATGTAAGATTATTATACTATGCATCTTGATGGGTATCTTTTAAGTATATTTATGTATATGCATGAGTTACAAGCTAGAATATGATAATAGGTAAAACTAAAAGAAAATTCAATTAGATTTCAAATTGGATTTCAATTAGAGTCTAATTTTGCGCCACATGTCCCATCTAATTTAAGTTTTTAAATTTTTGTGCCAAGTGAGTTAATTCAATATAAAAATTGGATTTCAATTAGAGTTTAATTTTGCGACATGTATCCCATCTAATCTAAGTTTTTTAATTTTCGTACCAAATGAGTTAATTTCGTGTAAAAAATGAAGAGTCCAATATAAGTATACCGTAAAAAACATAATTTTTGAAGGATTTTATATTTATGAGTCTTTTTTTTGTATAACTAAAAATAATTCAAGTTTATAAGTTATCTATATATATAAGTAAAGCTAAGAGAAAATCGAATTAAATTTTAAATTGGAATTCAATTAAAGTCTAATTTTGTGCCACATGTCCCATTTAATCAAAATTTATAAATTTTTTAACCAAGTTAGCTAGTTTGGTGTAAAAATTAAATTTCAATTAGAGCTTAATTTTACGGCATGTGTTCCATCTAATCGAAATTTTTAAATTTTTGTGCTAAATAAGTTAATTTATAGTAGAAAATGACGAGTCCAATATAAATAAATCATAAAAAAACATAATCATATAGCTAACACTATATATAAAATTAGAGGAAGAGAGAGTTTGAATAATTTCATATTTATGAGCCTTTTTTTATAACTAAAAACAATTCATTTGACACAAAAATTTTATATATATACAAATTAGAGTTCTAATTTTGCGTCATGTGTCCTAAATTATTTATTCTTAAAGAGTTTTATTTCTTAATTTTAGAATAAAATGTGGGACCACATCATAAATATTCATCTAAATGAATTATTAAGTACAAAAACCAAAGAGTCTAGAATATATAAATCGTAAAAAATAAAAAAAATAAAAAATAAAAGTGCTTCACAATAATTTAAAAGAAAAACATGGACAATTTATATTTTATACCTAAAAATATCCTTATAAAATTTTTTAAAGAGTTAACAAAATATACAAATGACTATAAATAATATTTAAATTATATATATAGGAATTATATTATGCATCTTATTATATCTCTTTAAGTGTATCTATGTATATGCATGGGGTTACAAGCTAATATATATTAATAGGTAAAACTTAGAGAAAATTCAATTAGATTCTACAATTGAGGCCCAATTTTGCGCCATGTGTCCTAAATTATTTATTTTTAAAAAAAGTTTTATTTCTTAATTTTGGAATCAAATGTGAGACCATATCATAAATCCATTCAAGTGAGTTATTGTATAAAAAAACCAATAAGTTTAGAATTAATGAACATAAAAGTATTCAAAAAATTGACAATTTACATTTTCTATCTAATAACATTCTTACAAGACTTTTTAAAGAGTTAAAAAAGAATATAAGAATGACTATCAATAATATTTAAATTATATATGTAAGATTATTATACTATGCATCTTAATGTGTATCTTTTAAGTATACTCATGCATATGCACGAGGTTACAAGCTAATATTATTAATGGCAGTTAGCAAAACAAAATTAATACCACTCATTTTTTAATATTTGAGGGATCATTATTAATACATACTTAAAATTTAAGAGATTAATTACACTCACAGGTGATTCTAAAAAAAACACTCACCGAATAAACTTTAGAATTCAATACTATAGTTTCACAAATAATAATGAGGCTAAGATGTAATATAATAAGCTAAGATTTAAAAGTAAGTGAAAGTTCAAATAGTGTGTAAAACACCTACGAACATTTAGACCCCCAAATATAAAAGAACTAACACGAACTTATAATCAAACAATATATGTGCAGAAAATGAAATATAAGCTATAACCAAATTGGTAACACACTCTAAACCATATTTAATCACAAATACAACAGTAATTAAAAGGTAAAGAGAAAGGGAAGAAGGATGCAAACACAAATATAACACGTCAATGTGTTATCAAAGAGAAAACTGAAGAACTCGATGAAAAACCTCTCCGCCACCCTCCAAGCAGTTAATAATCCAATAGAAAATGAAATTGGGATACATGAATAGTAGAAGACCCTCCAAGCCTAATCTACCTAGTGCACCTAAGCCCTCTAAGCTTCTTGCTCCAACAGGGTTATGTCGAACCTTGTCTTCTCTACCTAACCAAATCCTGCAATCATCCATTGCATCAACCAAAATGAATTGGTTCCTTTTGAACTGCTTCCCAAGCACCAAAATACATCCTCTTTGATATGGGTATGATGAGATATGGATTTGACAAATGTACCTCTCAAGGATATGTCAATAGAGATGGGAGAGTAGAGGAATTTGGAGAATCAAAGGATGAAGATTGTGGATGAGTCAATCTTGTTTTACTCTAGGGTTTCTCTCTTAAAATTCTCTCTGGAAGCTCTCAACATTTCGTGGGTATAAGGGTATTTATAGTAAAGTGTATGAGAATGTGAAATGTCAGGTTTTATCCAAACAGGGCATTCTGGTGACTTGACCTCGCGACTAGAACGAGTAGCGAGTTTGAGCTGTAAGTTAATTGCTTGGCCAGACTGAAAGTTTTGTCATGTAGTGCTCCAATTGTCATGACCCTTCAGCTCCCCTGCATGCTCCACACATGTGCCACCTTTGGCAACTCACCAATCGCGAGCCAGTTGCGAGGCTCTTCTTGAGTGCACACATTTGAGGTTTCTTCACACTTTCTCACACACTACCCTTACATAATTCTCACCTAAATACAGGATAACTAATTACTAAATTACAAGCCAATTTGGCAAGGAATAAAACCAATACATGATTGAATAAATTCAACCTTACAATCTCCCACTTTGGCTATTCTATGACAAAACCCCAAAATAGACTCTAGACTTAATATGTGAGTTAAGAACAGTTGCTAAAACTCATTCACACCTAACTCTAGAAACTGTGAAGCTCTTGAACCATACGAACAAGTTTTTTCCTAAAAACAATAACACAAGATGATCATTGTAAGCAGAAAACTTGAAATGCATATGGAGCAAGCACAATGCAATCAAGTAATAAAGATTAAAGCAATAAAGCATGACTTGACCAAACATGAACAATCACTATAAACAATGATCACAATGAACATTCACACAAGGAATGAACATCTAGACATGCAAGCTAATAAGCTCAATGCAAAGAATCATTTGCATGTCCAACACTCAACCGATACAAAAACATAAGGTAGTTGCATCAAGGATATAAAATCCAACAAGAGAACAGGAGTGAAGACTTAAGAAATGTTGGGATTTATGCCATAAAATCCAATTTATTAGCATGTCATAAATAATTAAATTGATTAATTATATGAGACTATTTATAAATGAACTAATGAGACATTATCTTAGTCCATGAGATGCATTGTATGTGATTTAGTCACAGAAGATGTAAATAACGAGTTCCTTGTAAACTCAAAATGTAGTCGTAGTTGGTGATGAAATTGGATGTTTCATCTGCAAAGACTATAACATATCAATTAAGATGATTTGTCTTGATCATGAAAATGAAGATTTCTATTTGGTATGTCGATATGTTTTAAGAGTTAAGACATATTGAACTGGACTACTGTGAGATTTATTATTCTCCTAACGACTGTCTAATGAATAATAAATCTCACGATTTCTATTTACATCAACTCTAAATTCTGAGAGAATAATGGACCTGATCATGAGATGTAGGTTGCTTTGATATATCAGGAGTGAGATCTATAAGTCACGATCAAAACCTCAGTATATTGGACAGCCACATTTAGTATTGATGAAACATATATTCTTAAGACGAAATTCATAGTCTCTTAACAGAGATACAAAATATTTCCTTGAGATAAGTTTAACGGGTTTGGTTATTCAGAGAGTTGGGCCCAACCGCTTCAGTAAGGAGTTACTAAAGTATATATTTATGGAATTGGATTTCATAAATATATGATGAATAACTTAAAGAATTAAACCGGGTACTCAAGGATTAAGATGTAGTGATCTTCAAAGTGGCAGTCTACATTCATGACTTTGTATTACTACGAATATTTTATGAAATGGTCGCATGTACAATAAAGTCTTGGATATAATTTATAGATAAGGCCTAGAGTGCAACTATATTTTTATAATAGTATTAAATATAGTTAATGGTAACTTTAGACTTGTCAAGAGTTGACAGAATAGTCCAAGGCCCATTGGAGCTAGTGTCTTATTGGTCCATTTTGGTTCCACTCCAAGCCACACACAAGAGCCTAATTGGAGTGACCCAAAAGACTAGCCCAATTAGATAATTAGTTATATATAAGGAGAGAAACAAAGCCCAATTTTATAAGTGTTTTCATTAAGAACATACATGGAATGAAATGGTTTGTATGTGAGTGTTGGACACTCTCCTATTCTCTCATTGGAAACTGATTGAGAGACCACACTTTTTTTTTTTGGTGAACAAGAGACCACACTTCTTGGACATTAAGTGGAATTGGAGTGAAAATCAAAAGTGTTCCTAAGTACTTCTATTCAGATTGTTTTGAATTTCACCGCACCAAGGTACGCTTTCTTGTTCTTAAATTCTGAAACTTACATAGTACATGTTATCAATTCCGAATGAAGTAGATCCGTTAATTTTTCGCTGCGCATGTTTTGTATGAGATACAAATACGTATTTTCATGTGTTTATCTAACAATGGTATCAGAGCGGTCTTCAATTTCGAATTGTATAACATATTTTGTGAGTTTTGGAATTAGTGTTTTTATGTTGTTAGAAATTAATTTTATGCATGGTTGTTGAAATTATTGATTGATGAAAACTAATTTTGATGTTATGATGTTGTTTAAATTTGAGTTTAAGTATGTTAAATTGAATTTTAAGGCTATAGCATCAATGATATTCAGTTTAGATATCAATCTCTGTCCATTATGTTCATATGATGGTTGTTTTGTTCATAAAAACATTTAAAAACTGTCCTAGAAAAATTCTGGAAAATTCTAAATTCACGAAGCTCGATCAATCGAGAATCTGTCGAGCATCGATCGAGCTGGCAGAAGTTTTCTCGACTGATCGAGGACCTGTTGATCATCGATCAAGCTTCACGAAACTTTGCTCGATCGATCGAGCATCTATCGAGGATCGATCGAGCAGCCAAAACTTTTCTCAATTGATCGAGGTACATTCTCGATCGATCGAGGACTGAAGATCCAAAATTTTCTTTAAGTGTTTTTTACATATATAAAGAGCAGGACTATGTGTGATGAGATTACACATAGTTCTAACTAAAAGACCTAATGAGATCAATGATATTAGTTAAATAGAACTCTTAGTCATAAATAGTTTGGGACTTGTCTTTTAACAAACATTCTAATGAGATTGGAATTGTTGTATGATTGAAAGTCCTTAATTTATTTTTATTAGAAGTTTTAATGAGATTAAAGCATAATTAAAAGGTATATAGTTTCTAATGAGATTGGAACTTTTCATTTAGTAAATTAAGGATAGATTTCTATATAACTAATTTTTGATTCATTAGTGTTTAAGGAATCCTAAATAGTTTAGGACTTCCATTTTAGTTAGTGATTCTAATGAGATTAGAGTCTTCAACAAGTGCAAGGTTATAAGTTGTGATGGGATCACAATTATCTAAGAAAAACCCAAATAACAAGCGGGAGTGCTGAAATAACCCTTTTGTTAAGTTTATTGTAATGTGAAGAGATATCTTGTCTTGACTTCGAGTCTTGCATTCTATACGGAGGGTATTTACTTCACGGATTACAAGGTTAAACTTCTTTGCGATTGTGACGTAACTTAGTAACATTACATCGAATTTAAACAATTAAATACATAAGATGTGTAGGGTTAAAATTGTGATGAGATCACAATGATCTCAATACAATCCACTTGTTTTAAAATTTCTAGTGGGAGAGTGATACAAGGGTTGGATCTCACGACCTCCATTATCAGTTCATAGTAATGTGGGGTAAGCACCTCGTCTTGGTGTATATGCCTCGCGATCCCAAAGGAGGGTGTTTTCTTTCATGGTACTACAAGATTGAACTTACCTGTTTAAAGTAGTGTGAACAAGCACCTCGTCTTGGCGTATATGCCTCACGATCCCAAAGGAGAGTGTTTTGCTTCATGGTACTACAAGTTTAAACACTATAAAGGGAGATGAAATGTGGCTACACATGATTCTAGATAATGGTGTACACTAGACTAAGTGTAATATTAACCTCCCAAAGGAGTTATGTCATTATTACTTAGAGGCTAAAGAAAAAGCGGCAAATTATTTGTGTTTGGTAAGAGTTACCATGATAGCATTAATAATGAGAATGATTCTCACCTGATCACAGTGATTGGTATAAACTCGCTACCGAGGAATATTAATTGCGGGATTAGGTTGTCGTTGCACCTAGTATAGTATGGTTTTATGGGTTCCATATTATATGGTTATGGTTGCAAAATAATAATGTCCTGGTATTTAAGTTCATAGTCTCAAATTGAAGCTGTCATGAATTTTTGCTCTTAAACTACTATTTTAACTGAATCACATTAACTAAGAAATAATTTTGGACATGGTGCTTAAAGGAGCTAAAATACATAATTATGTTTCGATTCAGCATTGTCATAATTTCCTATGGATAATGCATTAATGGAAGATAGCTTATGATATGATCATAGTCTCCATTGAAATGCTAAAATGCTACATTGGCTTCTATCTCAATTATACTACAGCATGAAATGCAAGAGTTAGTACTAGACTCAGACTTTATATTAAGTCTAAATGAGAGTTTTGGTATGAATCATATTAAGTGCTAAGAAAGGCTTAAGCAGTTCCAATTCTATGTCATTTAATGAAAATATTTTATATTTAAAAATGAATTCGAATTCTTGGATGTAGAGATTAAATGTTAATCTCATATGGATATGATCCATAAGTTCTTGTTAGAATTATTTGATCAATTCAGATTGTTTTGATAATAAATAAATTCTTTTTATATTATCTGAATTGATGGGTGAGTTCTTCGCAACTGAAGACATCCTAAAAGCTAAGGCTATGATCAATATGATTTAATTCAAATTCTTAGCCTAGATCGAAAGTTAAGGGTGGTAAGAAAAGGAATTAAAATACCAAACAGTTGGACAAGCTAGTTGCCCTAGTAATTGCTAAAAGGAAATTAAACTCAAAAGCATGACCAAAAGGAAAGTGTTTCCATTTTGGTAAAGCTAAGCATTGTCCATGATTATTTTCTAGATGGAAATTTACATGTTTTACTTTTTAAAGAAAAAGTTTTCATCCTTTTGCAATGTATGTTTTAGCACTTATGTCTAGATCTTATTAATCTAAATGATATTCAAGATTGAGGAAAGATGGCATTTTAGAACCATTATTTTGTTATATTCCTAGTCTATAAATTCTATTTAGAGGATAATATGATCTAGGACTCCTTTTGTAAAGGAATGTAAATTCAATGACTTCTTTAAGTCAGTGCATACATGAAGAAGGAATAAGACACTTTTAGAAATAGTAAAGTACATGATAAGTATTTCCATTTGCTTATTTTTTTGGGAGATATACTGCAATTATTCCTATACATTTTCTAAAACTAATTTCAAAAGTTTGTTCCTAGGACATTTGTCAAATTGTGGCTTGGGTGAAAACCTAGTATATGATATTTCCACTTTTGGAGATGTCCAGCACTTGTGCTAGAAAGGAAGTCTAAAATTGAAATCAAAAGATAGGAAAATGTATGTTTATGTTGGGTATCCAAAAGGAATTGCAGAAGATTGTTTTGGTAGTCATAAAGAAGACAAGATGTTTGTAAAGTATAAAAACAAAGTTCTTGATGATGAACAAAGTTCTTGATGATGACTATGTGAATAATCTTAAAGCTATATATAGAATTTTTCTAGAAGAAAAATGTCAGACTTTGTTTTAAAACAACTATAAAATACATGTAGAAATGAGATGGTTGTAGTAGATACATTATAAAGCATTATTCTAAATATATAGCTAGTACACCGGTACAATATCATAGTGGGAGGATTATCAATTATCAAATATCAAATAAATTCATACTTTTGAAATAAACTTTTGAAATCATTCCACAAGGATATGAATTTGATCCTCGGTCCTACGTAGAGGCAATAGATGATATGAATATGGATTATTGGATCAAGATTATGTAAATAGAATTAGATTCTATTTAAAGTCTAGAACTTGTAGAGGTGCCTAACGACATTAAGCCTGTGTTCTCAAATAGGTCTACAATAAAATGAGGTTGATAGATTTAAAGGTGCAAACCTTCAAGGTTAATATTAATGGTGAAAAGATTTATTCAAAAATAAATGGTTCAACTATGAAAAGATTTTTTCACCAATAGTTAAGTTTGACACTATCTAGATTCTCTTATCCATTATATTTCATTTAGATGAAATATGGCAATGGATGTCAAGAAAGCTTCTTTTAGTAGCAATCTTTAGAAAAACATCTATATGATGTAACTAGACTTGTACATAACAAAGAACCAGTAGTGTTTAGTATGCAAGTTGCTTAAATTCTATGTATGGACTAAAGCAAGCATATGAATCATAGAATATCATCTTTGATCAAGAAATTAAATTGTTTGATTTTGATCAAATATTAAAAGGCCTTATGTGTGTAAAAGCTATATAGAATAATAAATTTTTTAATGTATGTTGATGACATTCTAATCATTTAGAATGATGTAGAGTTATTGTCATCAATGGAGATTTTGGTTGTCTAGTCTAGTTTGATATAAAGTACTTGGGAAAGACTGGTCACATCCTAAGAATTAAACTTTGTTAAAATTCAGTATGTAGGATGTTTGGTCTATCTCAAACTGCTTAAATAGATTAGATTCTAGCCATAGCATGTAATACTTCAAGAAATGATTCTTTCTTTTTAAGTTTGAAGTTCCTTTATATATGATTATGGTCCTAAGACAGATGAAAGGAAAAGCATATTAAGACGGTTCCTTATATCAAATCGATAGGAAGTCTTTATTCTACACTACATACTAGGCTAAAAATCTATTTTGCGGTGAGCATAGTAAGCAAATATTAATTGAATCAAAGATCACTTAATTTAGTAGGAGTAAAGCATATACTCAAATATCTTAGGAGAATGAAGGATTATATGCTTGTCCACAGAAGTGAAGTTTTGATAGATACCAGATGTACAAATACTAACTTGTAGTTTGATTGGGATTCATGAAGTTTGACTTCAAGATATGTGATCATCCTAGGTGGTGAAGATACACATCAAGCGTAAGTATCATCTCATTAAAGAGATATGAATACCTGAGAAGTAGTAGAAGAAAAGATAATTTATGCAATAAATTTGGCTGTAACTTGTTTCCATGCCTTGCCTTAGAGTGATTATGAATTACTCTAAAGGGAAATAAGTGTCGGATATATGGTAAATTGTCTTTGAGGGCAAATGGGAGATTTATTGGGGTTTATGCCCTAAAATCCAATTTATTGGCATATCATAAATAATTAAATTGTTTAAATATATGAGACTATTTATAAATGAACTAATGGGACATTATCTTAGTCCATGAGATGCATTGTATATGATTTAGTCACAGAAGCTGTAAATCACAAGTTCCTTGTAAAATCAAAATGTAGTTCGTAGTTGGTGATGAAATTGGGTTTTTCATCTGCGAAGACTATAACAGATCAACTAAGATGATTTGTCTTGATAATGGAAATGGATATTTCTAGTTGGTATGTTGATATGTTTTAAGAGTTAAGACATAATGACCTGGATTGCTGTGAGATTTATTTTCTCCTAACGACTGTCAAATGAATAATAAATCTCACGACTTCTATTTACATCAACTCTAAATCCTGAGAGAATAATGGACCTGATCATGAGATGTAGGTTGCTTTGATATATCAGGAGTGAGATCTATAAGTCACGATCAAAATCTCAGTATGTTGGGCAGCGACATTTAGTGTTGATAGAACATATATTCTCAAGACGAAATTCATAGTCTCTTAACGGAGGTACAAAATATTCCCTTGAGATAAGTTTAATGGGTTTGGTTATTCAGAGAGTTGAGCCCAACTACTTTAGTAAAGAGTTACTAAAGTATATATTTATGGAATTAGATTTCATAAATATATGATGAATAAATTAAAGGATTAAACCGGATACTCAAGGATTAAAATGTAGTAATCTTCAAAGTGGCAGTCATGACTTTGTATTACTACGAATATTTTATGAAGGGGTTGCATGTACAATAAAGTCTTGAGATATAATTTATAGATAAGGCCTAGAGTGCAACTATATTTATATAGTGGTATTAAATATAGTTAATGATAACTTTGGACTTGTCAAGAGTTGACAGAAAAGCTCAAGGCCCATTGGAGCTAGTGTTTTATTGGTCCCTTTTGGTCCCACTCCAAGTTACACACAAGAGCTCAATTGGAATGGCCCAAAAGGCTAGCCCAATTAGATAATTAGTTATATATAAGGAAAGAAACATACAGAATTTCATAAGTCCTTTTTATAAGTGTTTTTGTTAAGAACATACATGGAATGAAATGGTTTGTATGTGAGTGTTGGACACTCTCCTATTCTTTCATTGGAAACTGATTGAGAGACCACACTTCTTGGGCATTAAGTGGAATTGGAGTGAAGATTAAAAGTATTCCTAAGTACTTCTATTCAGATTGTTTATTTCACCGCACCAAGGTACGCTTTCTTGTTCTTAAATTCTGATACTTACATAGTATATGTCATCAATTGCGAATGAAGTAGATCTGCTAATTTTCTGTTGTGCATATTTTGTATGAGATACAAACACGTATTTTCATGTGTTTATCCAACAAGAAAATGCATAACATTAATTAAAAGTACTAAGCTACAAAGCAAAGGTACACATATATTTTAAAAGGTCTAGGTATTCAAGAGTTCACAACACACCATAGTCAAGTATTAGAAAACCAAGTACTAAAATCATAGAGTTCAATGCAAAGTATTTAACACAGTGCTATGAAAGTCCCATATTAAAACTAAATCCAAACATAAATAAATCCAAACATAAACAAGCATAAACCATAAACAACATAAACTGAAAGTGCTTTAAGTTTCTCCCCCTCAAGAGCTACTCTTACTCCTATAATCTCTCCCTTTTTAACTGGAATGGCCAAAGGGCTATTGCTATGTAGTGAGGCTGTCAAATTTGCTTGAAACCAAATTCATCTATTCTTGTATGGCAGTCAATCTGTCAGATTGCTCATTTTGGACATCTCACAACCCATCATCCTCTCAAGGATGATCTGAAATGCATCTGAAGGTATTGTAGAAGATGATGAAGCTCGGCTTCTTTTACCACAGCTTCGTGAGCTTGAGGGTTGTCCTCCTGCTTTAGTTTTGGTGTCCATAGGCTCTCCTTGTGCATGATCACCCTCCTCTTCATCACCCGGAAGATAGACCTTAATCCTTGCAATTGTTAGAGCACTAATGGCCGGAGGAGTGGACATGAGGCTAATGTCTTGTGGAATTTCCACACCTTTTGCTCGAAAGAGCCTCATAAGTAGACTAGGGAGAATCAGCTTTGCCCTTGAAGTTGTCCTTGTTTCATTAGCAATGATGGAAAAGGCATGAGTACTAATATCAATGTAAGTGTTCTCTCGAAGCTCCATGAGAAAAATGGCTCTAGAATTACTAATGGTGGTCATCTTCTTCACTGGATACAAGTTGAACATCATGATTAAGGTAAGACATCTCAGATCAGGTGGAAAAGTAGTTGCATTGAGGCATCTTCCCTCTCTAACACCACCAATATGGGATTGAACCATCTCTATAGAGAGTATTTTGTCCTTGTAGTGAGTGAAATTATGCTCTAGATCCTCAAAGCCAAGAACGTCATCAACGTACTCCACTTCAATGGTGAACTCATGACCTTTAACCCAACAATCAATTTCATCCTCTTGCAAGGTTGTGTTGGCATAAAATTCTTGGATCAATGGTTCACACACTCCAAGGATATCACCAAGGAGCTTGTCCCAACCTCTATCTTGAAAACAACCTGGGATAAAGTAATCCTTCAAATCCACCGAGTCCACAAATTGCTCTTGAATAGTTGGTGTCTTCTCGAAAAACTGATTGTATCTTTCAAAATGTTGGATAGAATGGAATCGAGTATTGTCCATTTTCTCCGTTTGTCTACATGATGTGCAGTAGGTACATACAAACAGTTTTCCAATATTAAAACTCTAGACTTAAAACACAAATTAAACACTCTAGCAGCTTCAACCGGAATCTTGCTCCCATCAGCCAAAGTAAGAAATAGTTCTCCCCCATTCAACTTTCTGGTCTCCTAGAACCCCTGCAAAGAATTGCAGATATGATTAGTACAACCTGAATCCACACACCAGGAATCCGTTGGATTCTGTACCAAACATATTTCAAGAAGAAATGAACTTTTCATACCTTTATTCTTGGCAGCCTTGAATATTGGACAATTCCTCTTCCAATGTCCTTTCTTACCACAATGGAAACATTTTCCTTTGGTTTTCTTTCCTTTGTTAGCAACCCCTAAGGCAATTTGTTTACCATCTTTCTTAGTGAAGTCCTTCTTCTTCTTCTTCTTACCCTTGCCTTTCGACTTAGGTTGAGAAGTAGAAGCTTCACCCACATTGGCTTCAACACTAGAAGTACCAAGGATGCCTTCCGCCGCCACTAACTCATTCATTAATTCAGACAAAGAATAAATCTTTTTGTTCATATTATAATTGAGTCTGAATTCCTTGAATGATTCTGGTAGTGACTGTAGTATCATATCCACTTGGGATTCTCCATCAATGTTGGCACCTAAAACTTCTAATGTGTTCAGATTAGCAATCATCCTAAGACAATGCTCCCTCACTGAACTTCCTGCAGCCATTTTGGTATTATAAATTTGCCTCATGGTTTCTTGCCTTGCAGAACGGCCTTACTCACCAAACATCTCTTTCAGACTATGCATTATGTCCGAAGCAAGTTCTACATCCTGCATTTGATGCTGTAGAACATTTGAGATAGATGCTAGGATGTAGCACTTGGCCATCTCATTAGATTTCGCCAACGATCATATCGCCGTTTTTCCTCAAGAGGAGCATCTAATGAAGGAAAGTTAGGACATGGTTGAGTAAGCACATATTTGTGCTCTTCGGTAGTAAGAACAATATCCAAATTTCTTTTCCAAATAACATAGTTGGATCCAGTCGGTTGTTTTGGTTCGGAATAGAAACAAGTGGGATAAATGATGCCATGACAAAATCTGAAAATAATAAACATGAATATAATAAGTAAATTGGACATTATCAATTTAGCATAAAAGCATATAATATGGAACCTTAATAAAACCATAAAATAATATATGCAACGACAACCCAATCTCAATATTCAATATCTCTCATTATTAGTGCTATCATGATAACTCTTATCAAACACTAATAATATGCCGTTTTACATTTAGCCTCTAAGTAATAATAGTAAGAGTGATACTATGTTCTTAGAGTGAGGATTTAAAGCATACTTCAATTAGCAACTTGACATGTGAGAACATATGGCATCAAAGCACAGCAGAGTCTAGGTATTATGACTTCAAACATGTCACGGTGTGTGTTGTGCTAACAAATAACTCCATGTGCAGACTAGGGCATAATGCAGACCACATAACCCTATGATGTTTCAAAAACAAAGAAATATGATTATCCCGAGAGCCTTTGTAGTCCATGAAATTCACAAAAATACAAGAAAATGTCAATGAATCATTTTATCATGAACATAATATGCACAACACAACACAACCATGGTATAATACATAATAGTGAAGACTAAACATGAAAAACATGTTGAATAGACATTATACGAACAAGATTGACAAAACCCATATGGAAGAACTCAACCAAAACATCATTGAAGCCATATTCAAACATCAAATGTTCAAATCACATCACAAAAAAAAAAAAAAACAAGAAATCTAGGGTTAGAAACATGAAATACTTTTGAAATCAAAAGGAACCCATACCTTTTCTTGAAGATTGATGAAAGATTGATGAAGAAAATGGAGTTTTTGTGAGTGAAAATGGAGGTTTTGGAAGAGGGAGAGGCGAACAAGACGATGAACAGTCACAATGTTCGAGGGAGAAATGAAAAGTTTATAAAAAAATTGTCCAAAAATAACCCTCAAAGCGTAAAACACACGTTTTTCGCGACTGGAATAAGTCGTGAACAAGTTGCCAAGTTGACTCGCCAAAAACTCATGTGACAAATTTTGAAAAATTTGTCTAAGTGTTTTTTGCGACTGTAAGGTCCACCCGCAAGTAAGTCGCGAAGGGAGTCGTGAATCATTCTGAGTAAACTCGCGATTGAAGCTTCCACTCACGAACCAGTCGCCAAAGTGAGTCACAAAGATGACAAAAACCCAGAGATTTTGAAATTTTTCTAAGTCTTTTTCAAGACTAAGGGCTTGACCCGCCAGAGAGTCGCGAAAGCTTCTGAGTAAGCTCGCAACTAGCTTCACCCGCAAGACAGAGTCACCAAAATAGAGTTGCATAGTTTTTGAAATTTAAAAAAAAAATTTAAAACAAAAACACTTTCCAAAAACAATTAAAAAACTCAAAAATCATTTTGTGTTTGATCAACATATAATTGAGCATGTGAGACACATTCAATCAAGTACAATCACACAAATGAAGAAGGCATTCATTGAACATAGACATGTGTGATGTGTGTGGATATCAAATATGAGATAGTCCTAAGTCTAATGTGAAGCTTTATTGATTAATTCAACCAAAGCATACACAATTAGTACTAAGAAGAGTGACCAATCTCCATTATAGAAATATGCATATATGACCTCCCACACAACATGATTACATAATCTTGAAGCTTTTCATTTGGTTTCTTTACAATTTAAAACATTTGATCATTTTGATTTGATAGGCCAAAAACGTATTGACCCCTTTATGATGAATTAAGTTGATTAATTAGCCAAGTTTATTAATTAATCAAATTAACATGCAAACGCATGGTAGCTCAAACAAATCACCAATAAACTAAAGTGCAGCGGAAAATAAATTGACACGGTGATTTGTTTAAGAATGGGGAAAACCTCCAAGGCAAAAACCCCACCGGGTGATTTTAAGGTCACCACTCCCAAGAATCTACTATTATCACAACAACTGGTTACAAGTAAAGGAATCCCAATACCTTATACCAACCTACAGTTGAACCCTTACCCCAATACCCAATTGGACTTATTCTGTAGTGACAATCTCTCATTTTCAATGCACGGCTCCCAGTACGTGACTAACAGATCCCAGTACGCGACTTCAATCACCAACTTAAGAAAGATGTTGGCTGCAAAATTCTTCAATTCATCCCACAATGAAGAACAAGAAGATGTTTGGTTACAAAACCCTATGGTGCAAAGACACAGCAGCTTCTTCACAAAGAGATGAACTAGGGCAAACTTTGTCTCCGGTCACAAATTGCTTGAACAGACTTTGCTCAATGCTTGTGTAACTTGTGTCTACTTTGACGGCCCTTAAAATAATCCTTTTATATGTCTAGGGTTATGAGAAAAGAAAGCCCAAAGACATATCCACGGATTGGAATAAAAAAAAATCTGAAAAATTGTTTTTCTTAAACCTCAACAGCTAGAGGTGTCGAGATGCAGTCGAGCCTTGGGGCTGAAACAGCTTATTAAAGCTTGATAGATGAAGCTGTTGAGCCAGCTGTCGAGTTTTAATGACAGACACTTCTTCAACTTGTTTCTTGGATAGACTTGCATGGCTTTAACACTTGATCTTGAAACCTTGTTTCTTGAAGTATTAAAACATCCTAAATCTACCCAAATACAAGTAAAGTGCGTTTTGTCAAAGGATTAGTCAATTTCTTAAAAGAATGACATATGGTCTTAACAAACGAACCACATATGTCCTAACATGATCTTTACATCTTTTTTGAGATCGATGCCTGAAATTTTTAATATTTCAATTTGATGAATAAGTCTTTGGCTGTTGGGCATCATACATTTTCATAAAAGTCGATTTCCCTTTTTCCTAGTTAAATACTAGTATATGCTACGACTTTTGCAACTCATTATCTCTTTTTCATTTTGAGATTTATATTTGTTGAGCTCTTTAACCAAAAAAATAAAAGGGTGGGAAGCTATATAGGCACAAGTCTATACAAGTCTCAAGATCATCAAAACCATTGACTAATCATTCATGACAAGTTTGAAGATCTATTTACAATAGTCACATAGATATCAAGATTTTTCCCACAAAGATATGAATGCAAAACTAACAAGCTACGCTTGTAAATGCACAAGGCCATTTGTACGAAGGTACAAGGAAAAACATGCGTGTGACATAACACAATAATGTCGATCAAACCTTTTGGATTTTCTACTTTTTTATGAGTTTTTGGATTCTTGACACAAAAGCAAGTAAAGATTGATAAAAAAAAAAATGTAAAGACATTTAAAGCAAAAAAACAAACAAACAAAGATTTTCAAAACAGAGAACACACAACCAATCAATGTCCCATTACATAGGAACTATTAATGCATGGACATGTTATAGTGCTTATGCATGTTATAGTGCTTATAGTGCGCTTGAGGTGATATCCTTAGAGGATTGGGTACTTGTCCTATAATTATCAAACCTGAGGTTGAAGTTTGTCAAACAGGTGGTGAATACTTCAATCATCTTCGTCACATCCCTCACTCAAGGATCACCTCCTTGAATTTTTGATTGCTCAGCAGTCTAATTCCCTTTGCCATTTCTTGGTCCTCTTGTCCTTTGGGCACTTGCATTTTTTAATGCTTGAAACTTATGGCAAGTAGGTCTGGTGTGTCCTTGAATTCTACAATGATGACAAAAATGTTGAATTCTCGGACCTCTTTGTGACTTTGGGAGTGATTTTCCTTTAACCTTAGATTCAACCGCTGATTGGTTAGGAGGCTTTGTCAAAAACCATTGGTCAATCACATTCTGCTTCTTCTCAAACTTCACTTTCTCAACAGCTGAAGTTGCTACCATCGATTCCTTAGCTTTCACAAACTTTATGTCCTTGGACATATTTGCACTCGAACTGCTCTCTCTGGTGCATCCCAAACCGCTCTTGTCAAAAAAGGGGCTTTTGATATGCAAGAATTTCATCAAGCTTTTTGGAGAAGACCCACTCTACTTTAGCATCAGCTTGAATCACTTCAAGCTCAAGAAACCTGATCTTTGAGTAGGCTTCAGTTAGCTCTTCGTTCAGTGTCTCAACTTCACATTTCGTCTCCTTGTACAACACTAGAAGACTTCTATAATCTTGCTCTGCTCTCTTCATTTTCTTAATGGCTGCTTTAGCCACTTTTGCATATTCACTGATCTTCTCAAGAAGAGCATTATAGGTTTCTTGTAACCACATTGTTCTTTCAACTTCGTCAACATCAGATTCCTCCACTATCCCCATCGACTCCACTTTCGTGTGCTCACCAAGTTCTTCCACTAACATACTCAATTCATCCGAAGATTCCACATGAGTAATGGTCATAAATGCGGGGTAGTTTCCTTCACCATCACAGCTTTCTTCTGAGTCTGAATTAGAGGAGTCTGAGTCACTAAGAGTAATGGCATACACTTTACCCTTCCCTCTCAAATAGTTCGGACACTCCTTCTTGAGATGTCTATGACCGTTACATTCATAACACGTGATTCCTTGAGAGGATTGAGAATCCTTCCCATCTTTTTTTTTGAAATCCTTCTCCTCCTTCTAGGAATTTGGGGATTTTCCCTTATTAGCAAACTTTCCATTCTTTTTGAACTTCAAGAACTTTCAGAAGTTCTTAACAAGATATGCCACATCTTTTGCGACCTCATCCTCTTCCGATGGGTCTTGAGCTTCCACTCTCTCATTGATGGCCTTTAGAGCAAGAGATTTGCTCTTCCATTGTGATGGTAGGGACAGCTCATAGGTTTGAAGTGAGACAATTGTTAGGATGTGTGCCCTTAAATCCTATTGTATGATGATATGTATGACATTATGAATGACTTAATGCTGTGAGTAATAAAGTTGTTTTATTATTATCTAAAATAATGGTAACATGAATATTGAGACATTATCATATAGTCCATGAGATGCATAGTATGTGATTTAGTCACAGAAGATATAAATTACAAGTTCTTTGTAAATTCAAAATTTTAGTTCGTAATCGGTGATGAAATTGGACATTTCATCTACGAAGACTATGAAATTGGGCATGAAAATGGAGATTTCTAGTTGGTATGTTGATATATTTTAAGAGTTAAAACAGATCGAACTGGACCACTGTGAGGTTTATTATTCTCCTAACAACTGTCAAATGAATAATAAATTCACGACTTCTATTTACATGAACTCATAATCCTGAGAGGATAATGGACCTAATCATGAGGTATAAGTTTCTTTGATATATCAAGAGTGAGATCTAAAGTTACGATCAAAATCTCAGTATGTTGGGAAGTCACATTTAGTGTTGATGGAACATATATTCTCGAGATAGAATTCATAGTCTCCTAACGGAGATATAAAATATTCCCTAGAGATATAAAATATTCCCTGGAGATAAGTTTAATAGGGTTGGTTATTCAGAATGTTAGGCCTAACCACTTTAGTAAAAAGTTACTAAAGTATATATTTATAGAATTAGATTTCATAAATATATGATGAATAACTTTGAGGATTAAACCGGGTACTCAAGGATTAAGATGTAGTAATTTACGAAGTGGCAGTCTATATTTCTGACTTTGTATTAATACGAATATTTTATGAAGGGGTTGCATGTATAATAAAGTCTTGGAATATAATTTATAAATAAGGCCTAGAGTGCAACTATATTTATATAGTGGTATTAAATATAGTTAATGGTAACTTTGGACTTGTCAAGAGTTGACAAAAAAGCCCAAGGCCCATTGGAGCTAGTGTCTTACTAGTCCCTTTTGGTCCCACTCCAAGCCACACACTTACGCCCAATAGGAAAGGCCCAAAAGGCCAGCCCAATTAGATAATCAATTAGATATTAAGGGAGAAACATACGGAATTTATATGTGTGTGTAAGAGACACTATTGTAAAATAGTGTGTATGTGAGTGTGAGACACTTTATCATTCTCCCTTAGAAACTGATTGAGAGACCACACTTCTTGGGCGTAAAGTGGAATTGGAGTGAAGATTAAAAGTATTCCCAAGTGCTTTCGATCTTTGTTTTGAAATTCACCACACCAAGGTACGCTCTCTTGTTCTTGAATTCTGAAATTTACATCGTGCATGTTATCAATTGTGAATGAAGTAGATCCATTTCTTTTCCGCTGCGTATGTTTTGTATGAGATACAAACCATGATTATTCCAACACCAATAAGTTCTTGAACTTTGATCTCATTAAGGTCCTTGCTCTCTTCAATGGCAGTAACCTTTGCACGGAAGCTCTCCGGTAGTGATCGTAGTATTTTTCTTACAATCTTGGAGTCATCCGTCTTTTCCCCTAAGTTAAATTTTCCAATTACTGCCTCATTGAGCTTCCCATAAAATGAGTCGAATGACTCGTCTTCACTAATCTTCAGCTCTTCAAACCATGTGGTAAGCATTTGGAGCTTGGTGTCCTTCACCTTTTTGGTTCCTTCATATGTTGTTTCCAAAATTTGCCACGCCTCCTTAGCAATTGTAACATGAGAGATCCTGTGAAATTCATCAGGAGAAGCACCACAAAAAATAGCATTTAAAGCCTTGCTATTAGCAATAGCTACCGCAAGAGCTGCCTTATCCCATATGGATTTGGCAGCCTCTGGCCTAGTCCATCCAATATCTACAGCATCCCAAACACTCTCATCAATTGAACATAGAAATGCTCTCATACGGACTTTCCAAAATGCATAGTTGCTTCCATCAAAATATGGAGGAGTATTAAAAGATTGAGACCGATCCATCTCAAAAGAGGTCTAGGATCGCACTTAGGTAACTAAACCGTAGCAAGTGCACCCGCTCTAATACCAATTGAAAGTTCAAATAGTGTGTAAAACACCTATGAATGTTTAGATCCCCAAATATAAAATAACCAACACAAGCTTATAATCAAACAGTATATGTTCGAAAAATGAAATATAAGCTATAATTTAATTGGTAACACACTCTAAACCATATTTAATCATAAACACAACAATAATTAAAAGGTAAAGAGAAAGGGAAAAAAGATGCAAACACAAATATAACACGTCGATGTGTTATAGAAGAGAAAACCGAAGAACTCGGCGAAAACCCTCTTCGCCGCCCTCCAAGCGGTCAATAATCCATTAGAGAATGAAGTTAGGATACATGAATAGCGAAAGACCCTCAAGCCTAATCTACCCAGTGCACCTAAGCCCTCCAAGCTTCTTGCTCCAACAGGGTTATGTCGAACCTTGTCTTCTCTAGCTTATTGGATCCCACAATCACCCATTGCATCAACTAAAATGAATTAGTCCCTTCTGAACTGCTTCCCAAGCACCAAAATACCTCCTCACTGATATGGGTATGGTGAGATAAGGATTTGACAAATGTACCTCTCAAGGATATGTCAACGAAGAGGATGAGGGTAGAGGAATTTGGAGAATCAAAAGATGAAGATTGTGGATGAGTCAATCTTGCTTTTCTCTAGGGTTTCTCTCTCAAAATTCTCTCTGGATGCTCTCAACATTTCGTGAGTATAAGGGTATTTATAGTAGAGTGTATGAGGAATGTGAAACGTCAGGTTTTATCCAAACAGGACATTTTAGCGACTCGACCTTGCGACTAGAACGAGGCACAAGTTTGAGCCGTGAGCTAACTGCCTGGCCAAACTGGAAGTTTTGTCATGTAGTGCTCTAGTTGTCACGACCTTTCAGCTCCCCTACATGCTCCACACGTGTGCCACCTTTGGCGACTCGCTAGTCACGAGCCAGTCGCGGGGCTCTTCTTGAGTGCACACATTTGAGGTTTCTTCATACTCTCTCACACACTACCCTTACATAATTCTCACCTCAATACAGGGTAACTAATTTCTAAATTATAAGCAAATTTGGCACGGAATAAAGCTAACACATGATTGAATAAATTCAACCTTACAATAAGTATAAATTTTTTTTTTTTTGGGTGGGCAGATAGAGTGAAATTTTGTTAAACTTGCCATGCATCCCTAAATCAGTTATTATTATTATTTTTGATAAATAGGCACAAAAGTTGGACCTTCCCATTTGCTACACCCTTGTGGGTCGGTCAGGTGTAAATGGCTAGCTGTGAAAGAGACAAAGAGGGTTGTGGCGTGGTCTTGACCCAAGAGAGAGAATGAGAAATGAAAAGGAACTAAGGAAGCTTCTGGTTTATTTAGGGCGAGTGGCAGTAAAATGACACCTTCTTTTTTTTTTCTTTTTTCTTTAAACTTCCTTGGACGTTATGACGTCATTTCATTATAAAGTTTATTTTGTATGAATAAAATAGTATTAATACTTTTTCATTTGATAAAATGCGTGACAAAATTCAATCTATTCATTTTAAAATAGATGGATAAATTTTCAAAACCTCATGATCATGGTTGGAAATACCTTAAAACTTCAAGATAATGGTATTCATTTAATCAAAAGAAAAGACAACGGGATTTTTCATTTTTTTATGTTTGTCATATCTTTAGAAATGCTATGTGTCTCCCATCTCATCTATTAAGAAAGAATGGAAGGGTAGTCACTGCCGAGTGCCAATCAATAATTGAGATGAATCTTTTATGAACTTGCTCAGCAAAAATAGGATATAATTATTTGGTATGTGAAGGAGACGCTTTCTTCCAGTACAGAATCACTCTTATGCATCTCACTGTTCCATGGAGCACATCTTATGTATCTTTTATGCACCTAGTTTCGAGAGGTAGAAACATTGATAATTCCTTGTCTAGGTCGATTGTAAATCATACCTTTAAAGAATCAAATTGGTCAATGTTAAGTTGATCCCGGTTAATTAATTTAATTATTCAAATTGATTAATTAGATCAAATTACATATAAATCATGAAAGCACAAACAAATTACCGAATAAACTAAAGTGCAACGAAAAATAAATTTGACATGGTGATTTGTTAACTAATGGAGGAATACTTCTCACAAGGCAAAAACTCCACCAAGTGATTTTCAAGTCACCACTCCCAAGAATCACTAATCAACAATCAAGTGGTTACAAGTATAAAAAATCTTACCATTACCCTGAACTATCCCAAAATACCAACTTACAGTTGAACCTTTACACCAATCTCCAATTGGACATGATCTTATAGAGACTTCTTCCTTTGAACGGATCTCAGTACGTGACTAACTTTCAACAATTGATGTTTGTTGTTAAATGCAAAGTTATTCACTTCAATAGACTTTGAAGATATGGAAGCACTTGATTACAAAACTCTAAGACGCATAAGAACGCAGTAGCTTCACCAAGAGTGTATGAGTTCTCTAATTGAGTCTTTGTGTCTTGTGATGACTTTAAACTAAAGCTTTTATGTCCCTTAGAGGTTCAGTGAACGAAACTCTAGAAGTCTAAGTTATCATAAGTTGAAAAACATATCTGAGATTTCTGGATCTACAAAGCTTGATAGATCGAGGGGCGTTGAGTGGTATCAAGATTCTTCATTTATTCTTGGTAGAAGCTAGTGTTGAGGTTTACTTTTTTAGTTTTTCTTCACTTCTTTCTTAGTGCAGTCTTCATGTCTTTAATAATACCACTTGTCTTGTTTGTAAAACATACTTCATGAATTCTAGAAACCACTTAGAACTACCTAATTACAAGTAAAGTACGTTTTGTCAAAGTGTTAAGGTCATATTTTATGTAATTGCCTAATCTTTTGACAAAATGCACTTTACTTGTAATTGGGTAGATCTAGGATGGGTTTAGTACTTCAAGAAACATGTTGTTCAAGCCAAGTATTGAAATCATGAAGATTGGACCAAGAAACAAGTGAAGAAAATATGTTCATTAAAACTTGACTAATACCTCGACAAAAACAGTATCTATCGAGACTTAAGAACGAAGCTCGATAGAAGCTGAATCTGTCAAGATCTATGAAATCAGAATTTCTAGATCTGATTTTCGGCTAATGCTGACATGTATGTGTAGGGTTCCTTTTCTCACAACCCTAGACATATATAATGCTTATTTTAAAGGCTACTATATATAGAGAACACATGCAAAAAGTGACCTAGTGCCTTATTCTCTCTGTAAGAAGTTACTGTGTCTTTTGTGCCTTAGGGTTTTGTAACTAAATACTTCTTGATCTTCATTATTTATGAAGTGAAGAACTTTGCAGTCAACAACATCTTCAAGTTGCTGAAGTTTATCACGTACTGGGATTCGTGCAAAAGGGTCATACATATATTGAAGAGTTTAGAGGTTCTAAAGCAATCGAAGGTTTCTGCTGTAAGTTCATCTATAGGGATTGTAGAGTTTAGGGATAAAGGTTTTGTACTAAATCTAAAACTTCTCTTTATTATAGTAAATTGCTTTTCGAGAAGGTTTCCCCCCAGGTTTTTTACTGTGAAATTAGTTTGTTTCATTAATTTTCCTAAGTCATCATATCTTCTTATTTACTATTATGTTGCACATGATATTGATGTTTATTTGTTTTAACAAGGTTTATTCATAATAAACCTAATTAACAACTTGAGTTTAAAACTTGTTAATTCTATCAACCAGGGTCTAACTTTCCTAACAAGTGGTATCAGAGTAGGTGCACTTTGATTGGATTAATTGCCTGAGTGTGATCCTTGACCCCCGTTATCATGGATCGTGGACAATCTCTTTTTATTCCTCCTTTGTTTAATGGTACTAACTATACATACTGGAAAGTTCGTATGAAACCTTTTTTGTAGGCTCTTGTTGAAAAAGTATGGCAAGCTCTTGAAGTCGGCTGGGTTAAGCCAAGGGAAGCGTCAGTGGATTAGGATGAAGCAAAGATCAAAGTAGCAAATTTCAACAGTAGGGCTTTGAATGCTCTGTTTAGTGGTGTGACCAATGAGGAATTCAAGAAAATATCATCCACCAAAATTGCTAAGGAAGCATGGACCATTCTTGTGACCGCCTATAAAGGTACCAAGGTAATAAAGACTATAAAGTTTCAAAAATTCACTAGTAGTTTTGAAGAAATAAGGATGGAGGAAGATGAGACCTTTGATGAGTTATATACTAAACTCAATGATATTGTGAATTTTGCCTTCAACCTTGGAGAATCTATAGCAAAATCCAAAATTGTTAGGAAAATTGTTAGGTTCTTACCTAAAAGATTCCATGCCAAGATCACTGTCATTGAAGAAGTGAAGGACATTGATCAAATTCTTTTGACTGAACTTGTAGGAAACCTTCAAACCTATGAGATGGGATTAGGTAAAATGGGAAAATGTGAAAAGTGTAGGAACATGGCTTTTAAGGGTATAGAGGAAGAGAGTGATGACTCTGAAAATAAAGATGAAGATGAAGATGAGGATGAGGATGAGGATGAGGACTTAACCTTTATAGCTAATAAGATTATCAAGATTCTTCAATATAAGAAAAAGGATAAGAACAAAACTCCTAGGAAATTTGAATCCTCTAGGAATGGCAAGAATGAGAAACCCCTCATCTAGTGCCATGAGTGCAAAGGTTTTGTTCATATGAGGATAGAGCGCCCAAACTATCTTATGAAGGAAAAGACCAAGAATTCAAAAGGTAAAGTGTTGGTTACTACCTTGAGTGATTTTGAGATTAATCTTTCTAATGAGTATGAGGATGAATGTGGTCATTATATGGCTTTTTCTGCCACAACCAATAAGGTGATTATGGAGAGTGCTAGTGACAGTGAGGATTCTTCTGATGATGAAGTACCTAAGAAGTTGATCCTTCAAGAAGCCTATGATAAGTTATGCACTGAATTTATAAAATTTGAAAAGACTTCTCATCTTTGTAGAAAAGAACTTAATGAGGTAAAAATTGAAAAAGCTGAACTATTAGTCAAACTAGATGAGACTACAAGGTTAGTTGAGACTCTTGTTGTGGAGAACACATCATTAGAAGAGAAGTTCAAGAATCTCGAGATTGAGCTTAGTTAAGCAATAACTTAAATAGAGAGGATGTCTAGTGCAAAGCTTGATGAGGTATTGAGTGCTCAAAAGCCTAGTTCAGATAAGACTAGCTTAGAATATGTTGTTTCCTCTGGCCGACTTCTGAATCAAAGACTGTCTTTGTACCCCAATCTGAGAAAGGTGATAGAGGTATGAAATCCAAAACTGATTCGGCTAATTCTAAATCCTTTGTTAGACCTCACTCTAGGAAGTCTAGTAGTTCAAAAATTACTTATGTTTGTCACCATTGTGGTGTTTCTAGACACATTCGTCCTAATTGCTTCAAGTTGTATCCTCAAAAGCAAGTGTCCAAACGGTCACAGGTTTTCTCTCAATGAACTACACCTTTGTTTGGAGAGTTACTAAAAGTTTTAAGTTTTTTAACTCAATTTTAGGAGAATTCTAATTCTTCTATGTCCTTTAGTAGACATACTAGGACACGTGTCTTTTCATCTTCACAGCCAAAGACTCGTACTGTGTGGGTGATAAAGGAGACTAAGACTTAATTGTCTTTCTGTTTGTCCTCTACTTTAATTCTTTCTATCTAAAGTAGGACTTTCTTGCTTGATTTTTTGTCTGTTTTTGAAATCATGCTTTCATGCATCTGCATCTATCTTCATACTTTCATGTTGTTTGTCTGTTTTTGTTTGGTTGTTTAGTTTTTATTTTGTTTTGTTTTCAAAAAAACAAAAAAAATAAAAAGAAAAATACAAAAACAGTGTTTGTTTGTGTATATTGGTACTTGTGTACCTTGAATGGCCATTTAAACAAAGTTTATAAACTTTGTATCTCTAGTAACTTAGATGAGCATTTTAATGTACAACTAAGCCAGTGAGCTTTGTGGCTCGTGTTGGTGATGAGTACGATTCAGTAATCTTTTATACTTAATACTCATATCACTCTTTTTGGCAGGAAGGACTAGAAAATCCTAAGAGAATGGCATAAATAATCATCTCACCACTAAAGCCCGCCAATCATATATAACATCTGTGTGCTTCGGCATAGCAAAATTGTGATATTTTGGCTTACATAATTA
This sequence comes from Castanea sativa, assembly GCF_040712315.1. NCBI lineage: Eukaryota > Viridiplantae > Streptophyta > Magnoliopsida > Fagales > Fagaceae > Castanea > Castanea sativa. The sequence goes on from NC_134013.1 coordinate 41,313,942, forward strand.
ATTATTTCTTTTCTCTCTTATATATCTATGCATGCTATGCTTAAAAGAAAAATATGCAAAGAAAATAAAAGAAAAAAGAATCAAAATGCTTTTAAAATGATTGTAAGAGTGTTTCTAGGAGATGTGAGAGTTATAGGATGTACCTCGAAGGTGATAGTCTCTATCAAACAATTATGATTGTGTGTGAATGTATTTGATTTTCTCATATCTCAAATATTCATAATATGAGACACTTATGCACTCTTGCTATGTTTCACACACAACATGCAAATACTTTGCAACTCTTGATACATGTGCAGGCACAATGAGATTTGGTCATCACAAGGAATACATGTGTTAATATATACTTGCTAAACTGTCTTAACTTATTTTTGAAAATTAAAATTAGTTAGACTTGTTTAGTATGTATGTGTGTCTTTTGATCTAAAAATGCTTGACATCTAGATTTGAGCTGTGTTTGAGTGCTTAACATGCTGCTTGGATGCTTATTTAAGTAGCTATCTTGTTGCATTCATCTTGTGTGTTTTTCCTCCCATGGAAAACCTTGCTTCTGTCTTCTCGAAAGTTGCTCGATACCTTCTCGATAGCATCTCGACAGCAGCTCGACACAAGTTTCTTCTATCGAGATTTCTAGATTAAACCTCGATAGCTTCTCGACCGCTAGGTTGATCCATCAAGCCAAATTTCTGTGCTCTCTATCTGCTCGATACATTCTCGATAGATTCTCAATTCATCAAGGTTTCTGGGTAGCTTCTTGATAAATTCTCGACACATATCTTGATCTATCGAGGTAATTTTATGTGCTCTTTGCTTGCTCAATTGCACCTCGACAACTTCTTGATCTATCGAGACCCTCTTGCATGCATTGTTTTTTTACATGTTTTGCATCTTTCTATTATCTTATCATTCATAGCATCTTGTTTCTTTACATTCATGCATTTTTATGGATTCTTTGTGCCCCCTTGATCATCTTTATGTTTCTCGGGTGAAGTTTTATAGCTTTTTGTACCATTTGTCAATCATGACAAAAAGGAGGAGAAAATGTGGTTTCTTTTTAAGTTTCTACATGTTAGGTGGAGAAAATGTGGTTTCTTTTTAAGACTCTACATGTTAAGGGGAGAAATACATATCTTTGTAAGGGGGAGTTGTGTTTCATCTTGTTAGAGGGAGTGTTTACCTCATTTGTTGTTATAGGAGCTTCTTTTAGCTTCATGTACACCAGTCTTATGATCATTTTTACATACATGTACTTTATTTTTATATATATGATGATAATGTATGTCTTCTTCACCTATTCTTACATGTGTTGTTTATTTTTGTAAAGTTTTTATTTACAACTATTTTGTGTTGGCTTTAATTTCATATCAAATTTGATTGTAATTTTGTTTAATCATGTTTACTGTGTATTTTATGTGGGATTTCATTGTATGAGTTACGTGTGAGAGAGAGTGTGAAGACTCAAGCTTGCATTGAAGAATGAGTTGTTTTCGCGGGTATCTCGCAAGTAAACTTCCCGCGAAATAAGCCACGTGAAGAGTACATGACTAGAATGCGAAAAGTCGTGACAATCTGGTGACAGCTGGTTTTAGCGAGTAGCTCGCGGGTAAGGCCTTCCCGCAAGATACCCGCGAAATATTATATTTTGCTATTTTGGCTTATTTGCTTCACCATATTTTCACCCACACTATATATACCCACATTACCCATATATTGTGAGGAGTGCTTTTTAGAGAAAAAAACCTAACAAACACACTTGAGAATTAGAGATTGTTATATCCACAATCATCTACACAATCATTTGTGTTTTCCTCATACTCCTACCTCTCCATATCCATATCCTCGAGAGGTTGATAACCCAAAAACTTACCACACCCAATCTAAGTGTCAAGTGAGGTTTTGGTGCTACTGGGAAGTATTAGAAGAAACCAAGTTTTGGCAGATGCAATTAGGCGCATTGTGGGATCTAGAAAGCTAGACAAGACATGGTTCCGAGAAGCCTTGTTGGAGTAGGAGCTTGGAGGGCTTATGTGCACTAGGTAGATTAAACTTGGAGGGTCTCTTACTATTCGTGTATCCCAATTTATTGTCTAGTGGATCGATTTACTATTTGGTGTGTGGCGGAGAGGTTTTTCGCCAAGTTCTTTGGTTTCCTCTTCAATAACACATCGGCGTGTTATTTTGTGTCTACATTTCTCTTCCCTACTCTTTTAGCTTTCATTTTACTGGTGGTATATGATGAATATGACTTAGAGTAGTTTTACTATTTATTAGCTCGCATTTACTCTATTACGCATTTAGTTTAAGTTATAGTAAAATCAACCGAGCCGTAATCTTTTAATTTAGGGTCTGTACAGCTCGTGTGTTTTTAACACAAATTCAAGCTTTCACTTTTCTATCTTTATACACATATTTTTTTTATGTATCGGGGTCTAAATTTCCCAACACAAAAGATATGCCAACACATGAAAAATATGACCTTAACAATTGACTATGGGATTCAAGTGATAACACGGTGGAAATAACACTTTTGTGTTTCCCTATACCTATGGTTTGAACCCTACTATCTACCTATCTAAAATAAATAAAAATCGTTACCTACAATATAACAAGATGGGATCTATTTTGTAATTAATCCAAGTCCCATCCATCTCACACTTCTGTATTTTTCCCTTAAGATAGAGGTGTGCTAGGTGGCGGTAAATCCCCTCCAACAATCTCACACTTCAGTATTTTTCCCTCAAGATAGAGGTGGACTAGGTGGCGGTAAATCCCCTCCAACAGTCTAATAGTATTGATTTTTATTTTGTGGCTAATAAAAGTAATAGTTTTGTACTTGGGCGGTTGGAATATCTCTATTCCATACATATTCGTTGCCGAGCTTTTTGAAATAAATAAAGCACGTGAGGTCTTTGGAACGACAATTGGTATCTTTATTACATTAGCCAAAACTTATTTGTTCTTGTTCATTCCTATCACAACAAGATGGACTTTACCTAGGCTAAGAATGGACCAACTATTAAATCTGGGATGGAAATTTCTTTTACCTATTTCTCTCGGCAATCTGTTATTAACAACCTCTTTCCAACTCAGTTCGCTGTAAGGGAATACTTTATTCTATATTTATGGCTTGCCTCAAACAAGAGAAAGAAACAAACATAAAGATTTTCATAGATATTTACGATATGTTCCCTATTGTAACCAGGGTTATGGAATATGGTCAACAAACAGTACGAGTTATAAAATATATTGGTCAAAGTTTCATGATCACCCTCCATGCAAATCGTTTACCTGTAACTATTCAATATCCTTATGAAAAATTAATCACATCAGAACATTTCCGCGGTCCCTAATCTCCACCTTGCTCCTTTCGCAATCAATTTTCTGGATCGAAGGAATTAAGTCAATCAATTGTTACAAAAATATCTCCCGAAAGCTACATTGATACTTCCTTCCAAACAACTATACAAACACTTGATTCATATCATGCAACTTGAAGAATTGCTTTATTTCCTTCTAACTTTGGCTTGAATTTACTAATTAATTTGTTGTCTTTCTTTTATTGCTTTATCTATCCTCACCAACACCACCCTCATCATCTCTGTACTTCTTTAAAAAGACCATAAAATAGGATTATTATGATAGCGAGAGTGAGAGCAAGCTTGTAAGGCAAGTGTATTTTGTGTTTTACCCAAGGGATTTGCATATTGGAAAACATGTAGCAATGAGGGAGAAGACTAATTATGTGCTTCTTATATAGATCATGGAAGTTTGATTAAGAGATAAAAAGTTAGATCCATATATCTATAGAATTCAAAAAGATATGATAATAAAAGGGTAGATACTGAAAATATAAATTTTGTTGAAAAACTAAATGGGATTATAATTGTAAAGGCTTGATTTGTTTCCCGAGCCCAAAGGGAAAAAGGCTCAGGCCCAAAGAACCTAATACAATGAATTTATAGAGAGTGGGTTGGAAAACTAGGCTTTAATGAATCAAAAGACAACTATAGCAAACCCAGATGAAAAGAAAACAAGAATATGATTGGTTTGCACGACGTAAATCGTCCTCGGCACGGTCCGAGGAGATGAAATCTTATATATATGCTTCTTTTGATTTTTGATTACAAGTCTTGTTCCTGATGCTATAGTATTTTTTCTCTTCTTTTCCGATCCCCTTTTCCCTGAAGAGTTCCTTACATTATATAGCCCTATTTAAATGATCTTAGCCCTCCATTTGTTGACCATCCAGGCCACTACTTGAGTGTCTGTCCCATCAACCACCTTCCCAATCCCTTAGTGAGTTGCAGCAGCCAAGGCAGAACTGTTCAAGGGTCTTCTCCACATAAATGCAGCTAGGAGGTTTGGTGGGATGCATTAAATGTGGTGACAGCCACCAACTTTTCAGTCATGTCAGCGCAAGCCCCCTCCTCAAAGCTCTTTCGATATAGTACGACCTTCTCTAATGATGTGTTGCTAACATGCCCTTACAATCCAAGGTTGTGGCCTCCTCGGCAGGATAATAGTCCTTCTCGACCATGGGTATGACACGTGGCGCAATTACCTTACTGGAAATCCTGTACTCCACAATAATGCTAATAATGCATACTTCAAAAATACGAAGGGTATGTTTGGTAGCTGTTTTTTCCCCTTATTTTCGGTTTTCAAAAAAAGTTTTCTATTTTTAAGACTAAAAAACTGAAAACAAAAACTGTTTTCAAAACTCAATTTGTGAAGGAAATTGAAAATATGCAAAAGGCTGTTTTCAGTTTCTAATTTTCAAAAGTCAATGAAAACACGCATTTAATTTAATGAATCTGTCTCATTTAATGAGTTAGTCTTAGAGTTCAAATCCTAGTAACAACATATTTTAGTATTTTCCATTTTTTTCCTTAAAAACCCATCTTTTTTATTTCAACTAACCAAACATATTTTTGATTTCAAAAATACAAAAAAAAAAAAAAATTTGTTTTTTCTTTATATTTCCAAAAACAAGTTTTTGAAAATAGAAAATAAAAACTGTTACCAAACATAACCTAAATTTTCCTGATCAAAAATACGAAATTAGAAGAAACTAATATATTGTTAAAATTTTATCATAATTATGACAAATATGTTTATAATAATTAGAAAATTAATTTATTGCTACAATTTTATCTTAATTAGGAAATATATTTAATGTTTGATGGTAAACATGACAAAAATGGTTATAAATATAAAGTAATGACTTTTCAATATATATATATATATATATATATATATATAGAGAGAGAGAGAGAGAGAGAGAGAGAGAGAGAGAGAGAGAGAGAGAGAGAGAGAGAGAGAGAGAGAGAGAGAGAGAGAGCTTCATCCACAAATATAAGTGCTTGTGGGGTGTGGGGGCTAGGGTTGAGGTTCAAGTTTCCAGGAGGAATCTTCACAGACATATACACTTAGATTAGGCTAGAGTGGAAATTATATTTTGTATCAAAAAAAATTATCATAATTATGACAAATATGTTTATAATAATTAGAAAATTAATTTATTGCTAAAATTGTATCTTAATTAGGAAATATATTTAATGTTTGATGGTAAACATGACAAAAATGGTTATAACTTTAAATGGACTACTTTTCAATACTTCCAAGAACCTTATATATATATATAGAGAGAGAGAGAGAGAGAGAGAGAGAGAGAGAGAGAGAGAGAGAGAGAGAGAGAGATTTGGATGATAAACTCTAGACTAAAGTGCAAATTGAAAACTATATTTCTCTCCTATCTCCACCAAAAAAAAAAATGCAAACTACACTGAGTATTTAGATTTAGAGTAATACTACAGCAGTTACAAACTGTTGTTGTGATCAACTTCTTATTGGTTTTCATCTAAGTCCACCATTAACATCACATTTTCATTTACCAATAACCATTCACCAAATCAACAATTTGTAAAAAAAAATTGTAAAAAATTTACATCTCTAGCATTAATATTAGATTTACACTCTAAAGTTTTAGAATTTGAATTTAATCACTAAAGTTTTATTCGGTTTACATCAATAACTCCTACATTCATATGTTCTGTTAAGTACCACTTGCGACACGTATTTTGTTCATCAAATAAAATGATACCACATAGCATAATGAAAATGGTGTGACATTATTTTATTGAACAAACTAAATATACGTAACAAGCTTATATGATACTTAATAGAAAATATAGACAAAAGACTGTTGATACAAACACAAACAGAAAATAATTTCAGAAGGTAAAATTCAAAAAACTTTCAAACTTTAGGGCATAGTTTGCACTTTATCCTAAATTCCATGCATTTAAAGTTGTAAGCATAGCAGCCATCAGATTCCAATAATTATGAAAATCCAAATTGAATCAAACAATAAAATATACTGGTGCCGTACTACTTCGTTTAGTCCAAGTGGGAAGGAAATGGAATTCTTGTCCTCATTCTTGATTTAAACAAAGCTCTCTTTAGCTCTCTTCTTAGATGAAACTGTGTCTGAGTCGAATTCATTGCGAGGAGAGAAGATGGAGGTTTCGTCAAAGCAAAATATAACCACTCAAAAGGCTACAAGCAAAAAGGGTGGCCTTAGAACCATGCCTTTTATTATAGGTGACTGTTTATTACGCTCTTTTCAACGGATTCATATCCCGTGCAATACCTAGGGTATTGCACGGGGTGCAATAGCTTAAATCTCATCTGTTTATTAAATCCAATGGCTCTTAAATTTGCCACATCATCAGATTATAAAAAGACAATTTCACCCCTTAAATGTTTCAAACCCTGCGTTGTATCTCCTCTGGAACAAAACACTAGCATTCAAAATTTACTCTCTCTCTCTCTCTTGGATTGAAGCTTTCTCTCTTCACGACACAGCCACTAGCCCGGATCTCTGGTTCCAACGATACTGGCCTTTTTCTCATTGAAAAATCCCTAAAATCTCCACTGGTACTGTCACCAAATTTCAAAAAATTTCTCTTCCACCTAGGGGTGTGTCGGTTCGGTTTCGGTCGATTTTGTAAGTGTTGGCCAACCGAAACCGAAATTTTTGGTGTGTGAAATCCTCAACTGAAACCGACCGAAGTAATTGGAAATCAATCGGTTTCTGTTGGTTTCGGTGTTTTTTCGGTTTCCTTATCATTTATTTTCTAAGAAAGCAAACAAAGGAAAAAAAAAACCAGAATATAAAAAAGAGAGGAAATTGAAAAAATAAACAAACCTAGAATATAAACAACCAAGCACATGGGACAATCACAAATTCAAAACCCACTATTATTTCAGCTTCTACAATCATCTAAACCGATCCAAATGCCCCCAGAAAACAAGCATACACGCAAAGATCCGATCTGAGATCCAATTTTTTTTAAAAACAAACAAAACCCAGAAACATAATTAGATTCCACATACCAATTCAATCTCAAAAAACAATAAAGCTTCGATCTTTTTTAACAATTAGAAATTCAATACAGAAACTAAAAAAAAAAACGAATGAAACCAAAGTTTCTTTGATATAAACAGACTAGCGTGTGGACGCCGGTGTAGGAAGGGCGACGTAGGAAGGCAGGCATGTGGAGGCCGGCGTGGGAAGGCCGACGTGTGGAGGCGGCATGTGGAGCGGTGAGAGAAGAGGAGGGCTAAACAGTGAACTCTGAAGAACGGAGGCTGTGAGAACTTTTTGTTTAAAGAATATGAAATGAGTGGCTTCAACAAATGCAATACAGAGGAGGCTGTGAGAACTGAGAATGAAAGTGGGCTGTGGGTAGGATTTTTAACTTTTGTTTTTATAGTAGTTAAATTAGATTAAGTTTAATTAGGTTAATTAGATATCTAATTAGTAATTAGTTTAATTATACTTATTCTAAAAATATAATGAATGAAAGGGCCGGATCTATTCCTATAATAGTATAATTCATTGATTCCTATCAAACAAGAAAGGGCCAGATTCAATCAAAAAAAGAAAAAAGAAAAAGAAAAGAAAGGGCCAGATCATATAAAAGAAAAAAAAGAAAGGCCCAAATGGTTTAAAAAAAACTGAAAAGGCCTACGATAGGCCCAAATATGTATAGGTATTATATAGTATATATTTTATGTAAAATATATTATAATGTGTTCGGTTCGGTTTCAGTAGGTTCGGTGTATTAATATCGGAAACTGAAACTGAACCGAAATTTTTGCAACGGTTCGGTTGGTTTCAGCCGGTTTGTTCGGTTCGTCAGTTTTATGCACACCCCTATTTCCACCAAACCTTGCTATACGTGGAACACCAGCGTCGATTCCGCATGACCATGGTAACAACTAGAAGCCTCCAAGGCTTACACGACCACCACCAGCTGTGCTTGTTGGCCTGACCTTCTCCTCTCTTTAGGTCTCTGTTTTTTTCGCTCTCTCAAGTTCAGCCGTGGCCAAGCTTCTGCTTGCACCGCGACACCACCATTTCTGGTGATGCTTCTCACCATACATACCACCATTGGTTTAAATATAGCAATAATTCATTTTCATCATTTGGGTTTGGCAGTAACTCAATGTGCTATTTTATTTTAATGTTAATTTTAGAAATACACAAAAGATGTTTGTAAAAATGCTTGATAGAAACTTTGAAGTAATGTTATGCTCACTGAAGATGACGGGTGTAGAGAAAAGAGTAAAGAAAGCGGATTGATGACGTGGATCTGTGATGTGTCATATGTATATCCATTAGATTAAAGTAAGGGCTGAGATTGAAACTATTGCACACCGTGCAATCCCTAAGATCTATAATTATATGGAGAGAGTCACAAACAGAAGCAGAAGCAGATCTATAATTAAAAAATCAGCACCGTCGAGAGATATGGCCCCGATTGCAGTTGGCAACGTGATCCCAGATGGTACTCTCTCCTACTTCGACCACAAAGACGACCTCCAATCTGTGTCCGTACACTCCCTCGCTGCCGGTAAAAAGGTCATCCTCTTCGGCGTTCCCGGTGCCTTCACCCCCACTTGCAGGTAACCTCTTCACCGCGATTCAGATCATTTAACAGAAACAAGTCTGGGTTTTCGATTTACTTTTTCTTTGTTTAAGAAAAAGAAAAAAGTGGACTCGGAATTCAAGCGAAGTTTCCCAGGTTGTTTTTTTGGTTTTGGTTAAAGTTTACTTTAGTTTGGAGACTGACTTTCCCATTTTTTCGATAATTGCTAAAACTAAAATACAGCTTATTCTGTTAATCGGACGGTCATGATTGTCAGTTATTATGTGAATTGTGGACCGTCTGATTTAATTTAATTAAAATTTTTTTTTTTGTGAATGACCTTCTGATTTTAGCTGATTGATTATATTGTGTGTAGCTTGAAGCATGTACCTGGATTCATTGAGAGAGCGGAGGAGCTAAAATCAAAGGGCGTTGACGATATTCTCTTGGTTAGCGGTATTTCTCAACTGAGTTTTTGCTTCTTCTTCTTTTTTATTTATTATTTATTTATTTTTTGCAGCCTTGTTATTTAATTAGTCTCATATTAGTAAAAAGTTTTTAACGAATAATAAATGAGCTTTAATGTTTTTTTTTTCTTTTTAAAAAAAGGTCCTCAGCTATGCTTTACTAGCAATTAAGGAAGGGAAATAATTCTTTTCTCTCTATATTTAGGCATGGAAATGAAATCCATGTTTCATTCATTTTAAGTTCAATTTTGTAGGAAGGAAATGGAATTCGTTCTAATACCCCTATTTTTCGTGTGTGCTTAGATGTCTAAATCTTTTATTTTTATTAAAGAAAGATCTCAACAGTATTGCTATATAAAATCATTCATTTCCAATTTCTACTTTCTCTATAACACTCAAACAAATCCCATTCCTTTCGTTTCAAATATCCAAACAAAGAAAGATAATATATATATATATATATATATATTCATTTCTTTCCATTCTTTTATAAACTTCCAAACATACATGTGGAATGTGGATGATCATTATTCATTGTTAGAACTATAATAAGCTTGAGATTACTCCAATTTGATTTGGAGAAAATCTGTGTTTGTCCTTAATTCGTTGTGCTTTGCCTTTGTCTAGTTTAGAGCATCTCCAATGGTGTAGCTAAAGGCAAAATATTCTCTATAATAGAGAATGAGACCATAAAATTGGTCTCCAATGGATTCTCTATACTTGGATTTTTTTTTTGCTCATGAACAGTAGCTCATCAAATCTGATGGGCTACTGTTTCGGATGGCCGTGGGTAGGGTATGAGTATACCCGATCTATACCCTACCTGAAAAGTTTACCCATGGATACCCGAATATCAATATCCATTAGTATCCATACCCGAATCTTACCCGAATTATTATCCATGGATATCCATACCCTACCCGAAACCCAAAACCCATTTATTTATTTATTTTTAATCCAAATCATTTATTATCCATGAATTATTATCCATTTATTACCCATGGATACCCGAATATCAACATTACACTAATACAACTACTTGCCTTAGTCAATCTAATCTCTGGACCTCTTTTTCTTCTTCTCGGGGACTAGAATGACAGAAAACACAAATGCCTAAATTAATTTTACTTCAATGCAGTTTCTGAGCAAGAGCTACAAATGAAATCGACTTAGGAAAGATATATACATAGTTGGAAGCAATTCATAAGGAGCCAACAATGACTGTGAAATAAGACCCCATTTCATAGCTTCGTCCTTTTCTGAAAATCAAATAGAATAAGATTCCTAGCATCCAACAAAAACTAAATTTCTTTCCCAGATAACATATAGAATATTAGGAAGATAAAAGCTTCCCTTTCAAAATTAGAAAGGAGGCAATAACACAAACATGAAATAGGAATCTCTAGCTTAACCTTACAAAAAGTACACCAACAGTGAAAACCCATCATAGCAAAAACTAAAAAAATTCCCAATTCCCACATAACAAAACCTCAATGAGTAATATTTTCCTCTGCCTCTTCAGTTGTTTGTCAAGCAAATGCCAACTCCTAAAATAAATTTTACGAGATCCCTTAACATGAAGGTCCATGTACACTGAATAAAAGTCATCTAAACTCTATCACATACTATCATCACAAAATACTACTATTTCCATGGTAGTGAAGATCAGCATGTAAAATTGCATCAAAACTTAGGTCTATGTTTTGCAAAGTCCACATCTTCTGCAAGTTGCTTTCCTGCGCTGTGAACACCAAAAATTTGCCAGCAGTCACCACAAATTCACTAGAAAGAGCTGTTAAAAAAAAAGCAGCAGAGAAAACAAAGGTAGCAAAGGTAAACAGAGAACATACCAGTAATGTTCTTATCCCTTGGAACATCAACTAACAGTGCAGGACCTGTCAAATTAGTATTTTTGAGCTTATGAATTTTTCAATTTATGTATAACAAATGTACTTCAATAATTATTATTCAATTTATGTATAACAAACTTAGGTCTATGTTCAGATTTCTGTAGCATGCATTACGCCTCTCTCTAATTAGCATATCATTCTAACTCTACCTAAACTAAAGTACCAGTTTCCAAACATAGACCAAAATCAAGGAAAATAATACCTGTCCATTAGTTTGAAAGCTCCATGGCATGACTTTCCTCCACTCCATTTTCTTCATAATCATCAAGAACGGTTTGAATGGTAGCATGTACACCTTTAAGTTCGCTCCATAGCCAACTTTGCCCACACATCAATGCTTCTAAGGTATCATGATGAAGACGGCTACGGTGTGGACTCAACAATCTCCCGCTAGTGCTAAAAGCCGACTCTGAGGCAACTATTGTCATAGGAATAGTCAAAATATCCCTTGCAATGCGTTCCAAGGTAGGATACTTACTACCATTTTGCTTCCACCAACCCAAAACATCAAATTGTTCAGTTCTAGGGGACACTTTCTCACTAGCATAAAGTTCAAACTCCGATATAATATCCCTACTCCTTTGGCCTATGTTAGTAGTCGCATTACTAACAAACAAATCATAGTCCCTCATTGTATCATCATGTACTTGTGCAGCACTTGATGTAGATGTAGAAGATGAAGCTTGAGAAAAAATGACTCCTCTATCAATGTTTTCTATGTCATACTCCGCAAATAACTCAAAAAGAAGGTTCTTAACCTTGTCAATTTCTTTGTTAGCCTTACTACTGTACATTTTATTAAAATAAAATGTCAATAACATCAATTTGTATCTTGGATCTAAAACAATAGCCAAACTCATGATGTCATGAACGTCACTCCAATATTTATCAAACTTAGCTAACATATTTGCTGCCATTTTCTTAACCAACTCATCTTCACTTGAAAGCCACTAATTTAATTCCATCTTCAACCGGAAGACCAAAGGAAAATAATGATTAGTCGTAGGGTAGGTAGTACCAGAAAGCAACTCAGTAATTTTATGAAAATAACCCAACTTCTCACAAACAATTTGTGCTACCTCCCAATCCCTATTAGTTGGAGCAGACTGATACTGAGGCTCACAACACAGTAAACGGGAAATACATCTTTATAAATCAAGGCAGTTGAAAGCATCAAATATGTGGAGTTCCAACGAGTCCTACAATCAAGTACCAATTCCTTAGTACTTGCAATATGTGATTGGCGAGATATTTTTTCAAAAATTTATGTTCTTTTTGACGATTGTGTCCAAAAATATACATTACTTCGAACCTTCTCAATACCATCACCAATTACATTCAAACCTTCTTGAACAACCAAATTCAGAATGTGTGCTGCACAACGCACATGCAACAATTTTCCACCTAAAATAAGTGAACTAGCTTGAAGCTTATCCGAAACAAGTTTCATCATGCCATCATTGTTGCTAGCATTATCTACAGTTATGACAAATAACTTCAAATCAATGTTCCAATCAGAAAGACACTCCAAAAGGATTTTAGAAAGAGAATACTTATCATGTGGAGATGGCATACGAATAAACCTAAAAAAAATAAACATAAATGTGGTTAACTAAAGAAAGCATAAAGTTAATAAGCTTGCTTGAGAATCTAAAAACTATTACAACAAAATGACCCCAAAGAAAAGAAATACCTTTATAACTCGGCTTTCCAAAGTCCAAGAGTCATTTATGTAGTGCGCTGTGATTACCATGAATGATCTCTTATTGTTGTTTGCAGTCCACAAGTCTGTTGTGATTGCAACTTTACTTGCATTCTTGTCAATTTCTACCATAGTCTTTTGCTTCTTTTTATTATAATTTTTTTTGATATCTCGCTTCAATGTGTTTCTTCCTACTATCTTAAAATTTGGCCAAAAGCCACCAACAAAATCCTGAAACCCAATATGATCAACAATTGCAAGAGGGTACTCATGCAAAATGACCATTCGAGCAAGATCCTTCCAAGAAGCCTTCTGATCCTCTTCATTAAAAACACTAGGGCTTGAGATCCCTTTACTTCTTGTCCTATTGTGTTGTTTGACAAGAACTTGCTTCCCAATATCTGTTACTTCCCTCGGAGGACTTGCTTCCCTCGGAGCACTTGGACAACTTTTTGCTGTGTAGAGTCGTCCCTGATGTACTTGCTTCAGCCATAAGTCTTCCACAGTAGTTGCATTGGGCCTTAACTTTCCCATCAATATTCTTTTTCTTAAAATGATTCCATATGTCTGAAGTTGTTCTTCTTTTAGTGCCTTCTTGTTGTGGATTCTCAACCGGAACGGACTTAACTTCCTCTCCAAACAACGATTGTGATTCTGATGTCGTGCTAGTTGGGGGCCTTGGGGCTGGGGTTGAGGCAGAGGATGTGGCAGACATGTAGGCAACTGCAAAGAGACATGTAGGCAACTGCAAAGAGACATGTAGGTTGGATCGTTACATCACAATTTAAGCTTTTCCATATCATGTTTTCCTATAAAGAAATCATGTCGTTGAATTTGAGCTAAATAAAATGTTAGCTTTTAGTTTTTTAGAAAACATATAAAGAAATCATGTCGTTGAATTTGAGCTAAATAAAATGTTAGCTTTTAGTTTTTTAGCAAAATTCTGAAAATACAATACACTGAAGCATTCAATTTTGTCCTCTAACATGGTTATCATTGTACGAGATAGGGTGCACCATAAATTAGTTATTGATTTCAAGCAACATTTTGCAGAAACAAGAAGGGACTAATTCTTCAATAAAAATTCAACATGGAGTGGCCTCTATAATAAAAATCATAGGCAACGAGTTCCCTCCATAGATAAAAAGTACCTTGCAATAAGTGTATTGCAACAAAATTGCCTAATGAGTAATGACTTAAAAATCTCACCCAAAAAAAAAAAAAAAAAAAAAAACCTAAACTAAACTAAGCGTTAGTGTACCGAAGATTTTTAGTCAGCGACAAGGATGAGGAGTTAAAAGACTTTTATTGGATAATTCCATCTCGGTAAAATTAAGCATGATATCGCAATCAATCATCTAACAAAATCATTTGTTGAAGATTTTTTGTTACCTAAGCTTGGACAAAATTGAGTAAGAACAAGACCTATATGATAATGATGATTTCTGTGGAGGCTAAATGGCACAAAATTCAAGCACCAAAGCCAAGTGGTTTTTTCTGCATAATATGACAGTACCAACAGCGCTGCTATGGGTCTAGAAAAAAAAGTTCATTGACATTATAATTGTACAGAATTTCGGGCTCAAATAACACATTCACAATGGGTCTTTGTCTAAGGACTATGGACCTATGGTCATGGTGGTGAATCAAACACCTTAATGCAATCAAAAACCAAATCTAACGCATACCCAATTGATAAAATTCAATCAAAAACCAAATTCGACACATACCCAGCAGAATTCAAACTCTAAAACCAAAATCTAACACACACTAGTTGACAAATTCAATCTAGAAAAGTAAACAAAAGCTAATAATCAACAGAACCCAGATACCCACTGAAAAGATTTTTCTTTTGAAGCCAAACTAGCAAAAGGGGGAGAAAAGAATGAGTCATTTACCTGTGCAAGCGAGCGGTAGAAAAACCAAGCGCAAAACAAAGAGAGAGAGAGTGACGGTGAGGAGAGCTTTGAGAGTGAGAGTGTCGGTGAGGATGAGGAGAGACAGAGAGTGTCTGAGTGTGAGTGACGGTGAGTGAGACTGTGAGAAAGGTTTTGTTTTTTTTTTTTTAAATACGGGTTGGGTTTGGATAATATCCATACCCTACCCGAATAATTCGGGTAATATCTATATCCTACCTAGTTAAGCTCTACCCATGAAGAACCGGGTATTATTTGGAACATTTGGATCGGGTAGGGTTAGATATCCATTACCCAATGGGTATGGCCATCCCTACTACTGTACATTAGCAATCCCATTTCTGGGATTAAAAAATTATACCGGTCTTTTATTATATCAATTCTTTTTCTCTCCTTCGCATTTCTTTTTTTCTCTCATTCTCTCCGTTGCTTCTTTTTTTTCTCTCATTCCCTCATTCTCTTCGTTGCCGTTGCTTCTTTTTTTCTCTGCATACACAACAATCTCTCTAAAAAATCTCTAAACTCAAGCATAATCAGATTAGCAGAATACAAACTCAAAAACACAATTTTAAAATTAATCAAATCATAACAATAAAAGCAAAAAAAAAAAAAAAAAAAGACAGAAGAAAGAGCCAACTGACCCATCTAGACTGTGTTGGGGACAAAGATGAGCGACGGCTCCAGGCTGGGCCAACTGCTTTGGGATGAAGATGACCCATCTGGACTGTGTTGGGGACAAATGTTCTAGAATCAAGTAAAAAAAAAAAAAAAGCGAGAGAGCTGGAGAAAAAAAAGAGAGGAGCTGTTGGAATGTTCTTGATGAATGGGGAGAAAAAGAAAATAAAAGAGGGGAGGCCAGATAGAGATAGGATTATAGGAAGACGTGTGTGGAGGAGAAAAACAAGGAAAAAAAAGAAAAAAAGGAAAAAAAACGTATGGATGAAATGAAATGAGGGAAAGGAGAAATAATATAAAAAATAAAAAATCTTAATTGAGAAATGTTGCCACAATATTTTTACAAGATTTTCACAATAAATTTTAAGTAACAGATTGTAATTAGTTAATATTGGTGAGTAAAAAAATAATTTTAGTGGTGGGTTCAAATTAGAATTAGTAACAATTTTTCACATAAATTTTGTTGTGAAAGTATTGCGAAAAATATTGTGAATATAATACTTTTCATTTAAAAATATAATTGTTGGGAATGAATATAGGAAGAATAAATGATAAAAAAAGATTAAAGAATGAATGAAGAAATAATATTTAAATGAAATAGAGAATGAAATTGAGAATCTGTTGGAAAGTGTATTTGAAAAAGTAGGAATGTAAAAACTAAATGTCACTGTTCATTCTCTAAACAGTACAAATTTTGGTGAATTTGCTGGAGATGCTCTTAGTATTGTCACAACCTTTTTGTTACTATGTATTGGTATCGTCCAATCTTGAGGTTGATGTGATGCATGTCTACCTGACCTTGTAAGAGCAAATCTCAACTGCACCTACTAGTGCCGGGATTTTTGGGGTAGCGTGGTTCTAAAAGTAGTAATAACAAACAATGAATGAGATTTCTCTCATAGTGAATGCCTATAATAGCAAGTCTCAAGTTTTGCCATGTAGTGGTGGCACACTAATTTGGTGGCTTTAAGTTTATGCTGGTAATAAAGGAATGACTCCATTTGTGTTACCAAATTCTGACATTGGTTGAGACTTGAGAGAATTATTCTAGACTAAGTCAAGTATGTTCTTCCTATCGATCATATTAGTCTATTAGATGCAAAGTTTGTTTATAATTTTATCTTGTGTTTGTTTTAAAATTTCTGTATACAAATTTTCCTCGGACGTAACTGAATGTGTGTATCTTCATGTATCTGAAGTACTATACATCCTCTTACTTCAATAGAATACATTAATCAATTAAATGCCTACCATTTGTTGAAGATAGAAATGCCACTTCTGTTGGGCTTTGACTTGGTTATGTGCTTATGTATTAGACTCTTAGTTAAGCCTCTTCACCCCCTAGTTAAGTTTTTGGGCATGCTTTAACACTATGTAACGAGTACACTACAATTTCAGTATTTTACTGCAACCTTGGACATACCGTATGTATGTGACAATTTGATTCCGTTTTGAGCACAGCCATATCTTGTGCCTTGTCTTGTTTTTAGTTTATATAAGCAAGGACTGCCATGTTAATAGTTTTCCTTGTTACCTAGCTTTGGGAGCTACTATATATATTTTATATTAAATCTTCTGTTCCAGCTATTTAGTTTGAGTTAATTCCTTTTTAGACACTAGTTATATATGCTTGAGTTGTTGAATCTAATCTGAATGCTCATTTTGTCCTCTTACATTGTTAAATTCTCATGATATCATTTGGAATGAAAAGTTGAACTTGTACACCTATTCTATGTTTGATCTTGAAGTTTTGTCAGCCAAATCGGCAAATCCATATTTTATGTCTGCCTCAACAGCAAGCTATAGTTGAACTATCAAAAACCCTAATTGTCCATTTGTTACTTAAATATGAGACTACAAAACCAATTTTAATTCTGGGTGATTGAGATGAGTTGAGCATTTGCATCTATCTTATTCTTTTTTTCTCAAAAGGCTAAGCAAATAACAATGATTTCAAGCGGGTCAGGATATATAGCACTGGCTAATTTATAGGATATTTAATTCAAGTTTTGACACATTTGCAGTTAACGACCCTTTTGTAATGAAGGCATGGGCCAAATCTTACCCTGAGAACAAGCATGTCAAGTTTCTTGCTGATGGCTTAGCAAAATACACACATGCTCTTGGTCTTGAGCTTGACCTTGGAGACAAAGGACTTGGCACTCGTTCAAGGAGGTTTGCTCTCTTGCTCGATGATCTCAAAGTGAAGGTTGCAAATATTGAATCTGGGGGTGAATTTACTGTCTCCAGTGCAGAGGAAATCATCAAGGCTCTTTGAATATTAATTAAGACACATGGCTATCTTTTGTCTCTATGCCCTTTCTCCTCACTAGGCTCTCGTTCTTGTCTTCAAATTAGAATGTGGCGGATATAAAAATAAAGTTGTTTTAACTATTGTTGTGAATCGTGGAACAATCAGTATGCTTATTATATGATATTATTACTTTTGGTCGTAGATTCTGCCTACATTTTACGAATGTGAAATTGAAAATGTTGTTTGTTACTTACTCTTTCGGTTTTGTAAATTGTGAAAGTGGGACCGTGACACGCTGAGTCAAGCCAAACCGACCATTGCATGATCAAAACTTGTCTCGGAGCTTATAATATATGTCTGAAGTCGGGCTTGTGAAAAATTCAATTAGTTTAAGCTGGGCTCGGTTTTGCTTGATTGGCTTCGGTTTAATACTAGCAGCAGCATTGTATATGCTTATTTAATACTACTAGCAGCGATAGGGAGTGTGCAATAGCGAGTATGGAACAAGGGAGCTACAAAGAAAAGGAGAGAGAGAGAGAGCACAATTTTTATTGCATTTGGCTCAGGTCACAAGTAATCCATATATGTGGTATAGTAGTCGTGTTTGGCTCATTTGCTTGAAGATAAATGCTAAATCAGTAATCAATGTATCAGGGCAAGAAAAGTCTTGAGTAGCGCATGGAACACGAGAGCTGGTCAGGTCAGCTGGTGTGTTAAACTTAAATTAATATCATCTCTGCAGCAGTCAGTCAAGCAAACAACATGAAAATGCTCCCACTGTAGAATTTAGACGAGGTTTACCTGTTAAAATGTTTTTTTTTTTTTTTGAAACATTTAGCTTTAACCAAGGAAGAAAGGAAGTTGTGGACAAAGAGGATTGAAATTGATATTTACTAGCTAAGTAATTTAGTCAGAAAACTTTGTGAGCCAAACCTGGCCCAAAAACAGCCAAGGAGAGCGATAAATTGTCCTAATTATTTAATGTCAAAATCTTTCGGTTACAGCTTAGGAATTTGTTCTGTTATTTCTTCTTGAAAATGGGCTATTTACGAAGAAAAAATGACAATATGCAAAATTTGTGGTTTACTTTTTGACATTTATGACAAACTTCTAGTATTCCTTTTGGTTAAATATTGCTCATATCAAAGTTTATATGCTATATATATGTAGTGAAATTTGATACTAGGGCTACGGAATTGCTCAGAAAAATGACACTTTTTGAATTTATGACAAACTTATGAGTCTTTTGCCTAAATATTCATCAAATCATAGTTTATAGGATATATATATGTGTGTGTGTGTGTAGTGAAATATGGTACCAAGACACGAATTTGCAAGAAAGAGGAGAGAGTATTGATAGAGAAAAATAAAAGGACAGATGAGACGAAGGACAGAAGAGAGCAACCAATTTTTAGGAAGAAATAACAATATGCGAAGTAGAGGGAATAGAAACTTCAACGAGTCTTTTAGCTAAATATTACTCAAATTATTTATAGGTGTGGTGAAATTCAAAAAAGGAGAGACAATATTGATAGAGAATAATGGGACATAGGAAGAAAAGAGAGCACAACCAATTTTCAGGAAGAAAAAAAATATTTGCAATAGAGGGAATAAGGGGACAGATGGTATAAAAGAGAGCCTGTTTTAGAAAGAAAGAACAATATGTGCCTAAATATTGATAGAGAGAATAATGGGACATATAGGAGTCTTTTTGGCTAAATATTTATAAACCAATTTTCAGGAAGAAATAACATGTGGCTAAATATTGACAGAGAGAATGAGGGGACTGATAAGGGTATTTTTGGTAAGAAAATTGGGACCCATGAGTAAACAAATCCTAGTTACGAAAAGGTTGATGGTTCCTATGGAACCGCTGGCTCCAGAGAAACCATTAGTTACCTTAGAAAGCTGATGGACATGCGAACAGATCAACAACAAAGCTAATGGGCGCATGTCCTTGACAGACTGACGAAGGACCCTTAACTAACAGGGAGGCATGCCAACAGGTCCTACGTGGCCTTACTTGATCTATATGCATACTTATATATGGAAACATCTTGCGCATCATGCATAAAGACCCTATCGCATGATTTTCATCCCCCAAAATAGAAAGTATCCCAAAATCTCAATAGCATTAACTCTACCTTCTCCCCATATGGAAAATCCCCCTATTTTCAGGATCTAAGGCTTTTCCCCACTACTATATAAGTGGCAGTTCTCCTCCTTTCTCAAGTAGCAAAAAATCTCTAGCTTTCTCATTATAGAGTTCTTAGAGGTTTCTCGTTTGCTAACTTAACCATCGAAGGGTCTTTGGCCAGTACCACGTTGGTGCCTTCTGTTTGGTTCTTATTTTCTTGTTCTGCAGGTGCCTATCAACGTGATTAGGAGCCAACTACTCATTGATGATTTTTGTACATCATCAGTTGGCACCATCTGTGGGAAAGAGTGGATAGCCGTATCACCGCTCCTAAGACAAAGAGTTGCGTGGTCTAGACATGTTTGATGCCTACCATCAACTTGTTGGAAAATCACGTGTTTGTATCGCATACAAAACATACGCAGCGAATATTTAACAGATCTACTTCATACACAATCGATAACATGCACTATGTAAGTTTTAGAATTTAAGAACAAGAGAGCGTACCTTGGTGCGGTGAAATTCAAAATCGAAGATCAGAAGCACTTGGGAAGACTTTTAATTTTCACTCCAATTCCACTTAATGCCCAAAATGTGTGGTCTCTCAATCAGTTTCATCAAAGAGAGGATAGGAGAGTGTCCAACACTCACATACAAACCATTTCATTCCTTGTATGAAAACTCTTATGAAAAGGTCTTATGAAAACCTTAATGAAATTCTGTATGTTTCTCTCCTTATATATAACTGATTATCTAATTGGGCTAGCCTTTTGGGCCATTCCAATTGGGCTCTTGTGTGTGGCTTGGAGTGGGACCAATAAGACACTAGCTCTAATGGGCCTTGGGCTTTTCTGTCAACTCTTGACAAGTCCAAAATTACCATTAACTATATTTAATATCACTATATAAATATAGTTGCACTCTAGACCTTATATATAAATTATATCCCAAGACTTTATTATACATGCAACTCCTTCATAAAATATTCGTAGTAATACAAAGTCATGAATATAGACTGCCACTTTGAAGATTATTACATCTTAATCCTTGAGTACCTGGTTTAATCCTTTATGTTATTTATTATATATTTATGAAATCCAATTTCATAAATATATACTTTAGTAACTCCTTACTAAAGTGGTTGGGCCAAAATCTCTAAATAACCAAACCTATCAAACTTATCTCTAGGGAATATTTTGTATCTCCATTAAGAGACTATGAATTCTATCTTGAGAATATATGTTCCATCAACACTAAATGTGGCTGCCCAACATACTGAGGTTTTGACCGTAACTAATAGATCTCACTCCTGATATATCAAAGTAACCTATATCTCATGATCAGGTTCATTATTCTCTCAGGATTAAGAGTTCATGTAAAAAGAAGTTGTGAGATTTATTATTCATTTGACAGTCGTTAGGAGAATAATAAATCTCACAGCGGTCCAGTCCAATATGTCTTAACTCTTAAAACATATCAATATACCAACTAGAAATCCCCATTTCCATGATCAAGACAAATCATCTTAGTTGATATGTTATAGTCTTCGCAGATGAAACGCCCAATTTCATCACTGACTACGAACTACATTTTGAGTTTACAAGGAACTTGTGATTTACATCTTCTGTGACTAAATCACATACAATACATCTCATGGACTAAGATAATATCCCATTAGTTCATTTATAAATAGTCTCATATAATTGAACAATTTAATTATTTATGACATGCCAATAAATTGGATTTTAAGGCATAAACCCCAACACAACTAGGAGTCAGGGAACCCTCCAACGCCTTGGAAAGACAAGTACAAACCCTGGTGGCAGTAGTCAAGTGACTTACCTAGCGCAACCAAGAGTTGGAGCAAAAGCTGAACAAAAGGAACGAGTGACGTCCCGAAGACCAGCGTGACAAGATGAATAATGATGGGTAGAACAATAGTCATTTGTCGACGGGAGACCGTTAGGAGAGGGAAGACTAGGAAGAAAGCAATGTCTCCAATAGATAGGATGGACTGGAGGATATTAACTGCTCGTCTGAAATGGAAATCAGTGCGATGCGCATGGTCTGAGATATGCAGATGATGAAGGAGAAGATGGACGTAATGATGAACTCCACGAGGGGACGGGTATCCACCAATTTGGACGAGTTATTTTAGCGGACGGACTCACCTTTCACAGCCCAAGTGACTTCCTTCCCCCTCCTTGCAAAGTTCTGGATACTGCAAGTGGGAACGTACGACGGATCACGGGATCCACTCGACCATCTAGAGTCATTTAAAATCCTCATGCACTTGCAAGGGGTTCCAGAAGAAATTATGTGTAGGGTGTTCCCCACTACACTCAAGGGACCAATGCAGGTATGGTTCAGCAAACTAACCCCCAACACTGTCTCCACCTTCAAGGAGTTAAGCGGACACTTCCTCACTCACTTTATTGGGGGGTGGGAGGAAGGTGCAAGAGGTCCTCTATGAATCTATTGAACATTAAACAACAGGAAGATGAGAGCCTAAGGTCGTACGTAACCCGTTTCAACAAGGAGGCCCTTTTGATTGATGAAGCTGACGATAAAGTGCTAGTCATCGTGTTCACTAATGGGCTGCAATCCGGGGAGTTTCTCTTCTCCATCTACGAGAACGACCTAAAGACGATGGTCAATATGCTGTACAAGGCCATGAAGTACATGAATGTTGAAGATGCAATGATTGGTCAAGGAGGCAGACCGAGGAAGAGAGAAAGGCAAGACGATCCCCGTCCAGACAAAGGAAAAAAGTCAGCCCAAACAAGTGACCGAAGGGACGACAAGAGATCAAGACCTCCGCCTGGGAGGAGTATAAAATTCACACCTCTTAATACCCTGTTAGACCAAGTCCTCATGCAGATAAGGGACGATGCGACACTGACCTAGCCAGGTAAACTGAAGGCGACCCGAATAAAAGGCCTAGAAACAAGTACTATCGCTTCCATCTAGATCATGGGCACGACACTTTTGAGTGTTATGACCTTAAACAGCAGATCAAAACTGATAGGCCAAGAATGTATTGACCTCTTATGATAAATTAACTAATTGATTTAGCAAAGTTAATTAATTAATTCAATTAACATGCAAAATGCGTGGTAGCACAAACAAATCACCAATTAAGTAAATATGCAGCGGAAAATATAGTTGACACGGTGATTTGTTTACAAATGGGGAAAACCTCTAAGGCAAAAACTCCATTGGGTGATTTTAAGGTCACCACTTTTGAGAATTCACTATTATCATAACAAGCAGTTACAAGTAAAGGAATCCCAATACCTTATACCAATCTACAGTTGAACCCTTACCCCAATACATAATTGGACTTGTTCTGTAGTGACAATCTCTCATTTTCAATGCACGGCTCCAAGTATGTGACTAACCAATTGATGTGCAGATCCCAGTACGCGATTTAATCATCAGTTCATCAGCATGATGAAGATCACGAAGCTCCTTGGTCACAAAACCCAATAGCGTACAAACACAGCAGCTTCTTCAAGAGAAAGATGAACTAGGGTAAATTCTGCCTTCGGTCACAATTTGCATGAACAAAACTTTACTTCACACTTGCGCTACCTTTGACGGCCCTTAAAATAATCCTTATATATGTTTAGGGTTGTGAGAAAAGAAAACCTAAACATGTTAGGATTAGCACCCTTAAATCCTATTGTGTGATGATATGTGTGTTATTATGTATGACATTATGTTGTGATTAATAAAGTTGTTTTATTATTATCTGAAACAATGGTAACATGAATATTGTGACATTATTATATAGTCCATGAGATGCATAGTATGTGATTTATGTGAAAAGTCACAGAAGATATAAATCACAAGTTCTTTGTAAACTTAGAAGTGTAGTTCGTAATCAGTGATGAAATTGGATATTTCATCTGCGAAGACTATAACATATCAACTAAAATGATTTGTCTTGATCATGGAAATTGAGATTTCTAGTTGATATGTTGATATGCTTTAAGAGTTAAGACATATTGAACTGGATCGGTGTAAGTTTGATTATTCTCCTAATGACTGTCAAATGAATAATAAACTCACGACTTATATTTACATGAACTCTTAATCCTGAGAGGATAATGGACCTGATCATGAAGTGTAGGTTGCTTTGATATATCCGGAGTGAGATCTATAGTTACGGTCAAAACCTTAGTATGTTGGGCAACCACATTTAGTGTTGATGGAACATATATTCTTAAGATGGAATTCATAGTCTCTTAACCGAGATACAAAATATTCCCTTGAGATAAGTTTAATGGGTTTGTTATTCCGAATGTTAGGCCTAACTACTTTAGTAAATAGTTATTGGAGTATATATTTATGAAATTGGATTTCATAAATATATGATGAATAGCTTAAAGGATTAAACCAGGTACTCAAGGATAAGATGTAGTAATCTACAAAGTGACAGTCTACATTCATGACTTTGTGTTACTACGGATATTTTATGAAGGGGTTGCATGTACAATAAAGTCTTGGGATATAATTTATAAATAAGGCCTAGAGTGTAATTATATTTATATAGTGGTATTAAATATAGTTAATGGTAACTTTGGACTTGTCAAGAGTTGACAGAAAAGCTCAAGGCCCATTGGAGCTAGTGTTTTATTGGTCCCTTTTGGTCCCACTCCAAGCCACACACTTAAGACCAATTACAAAGGCCCAAAAGGTCAGCTCAATTAGATAATCAGTTAGACACAAAGGGAGAAACATACAGAATTTTTTGTAGAGAATTGTAAGAACACTATTGTGAAGTGGTGTAAGAAGTGTTATACACTTTGACATTCTCCCTTTGGAACTGATTGAGAGACCACACATCTTAGTTGTTAGTGGAATTGGAGTGAAGATTGAAAGTATTCCTAAGTGCTTCTGATCTTTAGAGTTTTGAAATTCACTGCTCCAAGGTACACTCTCTTGTTCTCAAATTCTGAAACTTATGTAGTACATGTTAACTTTTATGAATGAAGTAGATTCGTTATTTTTTCCGTTGCGTATGTTTTGTATGCGATACAAACATGTTATTTTCCTTCAAATGGTATCAGAGTGGTCTTCATTTCGTATCAGTTTAACATGTTTAGAGTTTTGGAATTATAGACAATAGTTTCATGTTGTCAGAAATTAGTTTTCTACATGGTTGTTGAAATTATTGTTTGATAAAAACTGATTTTGATGTTATGATGTTGTTTAATTTTAGTTTAAGTATGTTAAACTGAACTTTAAGGCTATAGCATCAATAAAATTCAGTTTTGATATCAATTTCTATTCATTATGATCGTATGATGGTTGTTTTGTTCATTAAAACGTTTAAAAACTATCTTAAAAAAATTCTGGAAATTCGAAATTTGCAACGCTTGATCGATAGAGAATCTGTCAAGCATCGATTGAGCTGACAGAAGTTTTCTCGGTCAAACGAGGATTTGTCGAGCATCGATCGAGCTTTGCGGAATTGTCTCTCGATCGATCGAGAATCTGTCGAGGATCGATCGAGCATCCAGAACTTTTCTCGATTGATCGAGCATCTGTCGAGGATCGATCGAGGACTGAATCCAGAATTTTTTCTAAGTGTTTTTAAAAGAGCAAAGCAATGTGTAATTTGTTTACACATGTTTTAAATTAAAAACCTTTATTTTAAAACATCTAGTAGGAGAGAGATACAAGGGTTGGATCTCACGGCCTCCATTGTTAAATCATAGTAGTGTGAAATATGTACTTTGTTTTTTCCTCGAGCTTAACATTCCATGCGGAGAGTATTTATTTCATAGTCCTACAAGATTGAATTTCCTGGTTCATAGTAGATTGATCAAACACCTTGTCTTAGTTTCGAGCTTTGCATTCCATGCGGAGGGTGTTTCTATCATGGTACTACAAAATAAACCTGTTAAAGGGATGAAATGTGGCTACACATGATTCTAGACAATGGTATACACTAGACTAAAGTATTATAGTATCCTCTATGCTAAGTTCCTACTATTATTACTTAGAGGCTAAAGGTAATACGACATATTATTAGTGTTTGATAAGAGTTATCATGATAGCACTAATAATGAGAATAGTTCTCAATGAATCATAGTATTTAATGTTCACTCTATACTGAGGGATATTGAATATGAGATTGGGTTGTCGTTGCATATATTATGTTATGGTTTTATTAAGGTTCCATACAATATGTTTATATGCTAAATTGATAATGTCCAGTTTACTTATTATATTCATGTTGTTTGTTTTCAGATTTTATCATGGCATCTTTTAGCCTGCTTGTTGCTATTCTTAATCAAAACAAACAAACTGGATCCAACTATGTTGACTGGAAATGAAATTTGGACATTGTTTTAACAGCTGAAGAGCACAAATATGTGCTTACTCAACCATGTCCTAACTTTCCTTCATTAGATGCTCCTTCTGAGGAAAAACAACGATATGATCTTTGGTAGAAATCTAATGAAATGGTCAAGTGCTATATCCTAGCATCCATCTCAAATGTTCTACAGCGTCAAATGTAGGATGTAGAACTAGCTTCAGACATTATGCAAAGTCTAAAGGAGATGTTTGGTAAGCAAGGCCGTTCAGCAAGGCAAGAAACCATGAGGCAAATTTATAATACCAAAATGGCTGAAGGTACTTCAGTTAGGGAGCATTGTCTTACAATGATCTCTAATCTGAACACTTTGGAAGTTTTAGGTGTCGATATTGATAGAGAATCCTAAGTAGATATGATACTCCAGTCACTACTGGAATCATTCAAGGAATTGAGACTGAATTATAATATGAACATAAAGATTTATTCTTTGTCTGAATTAATGAATGAGTTAGTGGCGGCGGAAGGCATCCTTGGTACTTCTAGTGTTGAAGCCAATGTGGGTGAAGCTTCTACTTCTCAACCTAAGTCAAAAGGCAAGGGTAAGAAGAAGAAGAAGAAGGACTTCATTAAGCAAAAGGGTAAGCAAATTGCCTTAGGGGTTGCCGACAAAGGAAAGAAGATCAAAGGAAAGTGTTTCCATTGTGGTGAGAAAAGACATTGGAAGAGGAATTGTCCAAAGTTCAAGGCTGCCAATAATAAGGGTATGAAAAGTTCATTCCTCCTTGAAATATGTTTAGTACAAAATCCCACAGAGTCCTGGTGTTTGGATTCAAGTTGTACTAATCAAATCTACAATTCTTTGCAGGGGTTCCAGGAGACCAAAAAGCTTCATGAAGGAGAATTATTTCTTATTTTGGCTGATAGGAGCAGAATTCCGGTTGTAGCTGTTGGTGTTGTTAATTTGTATGTTGAGTCTAGGGTTTTAATATTGAAAGATTGTCTTTATGTACCTAATGTTTGTAGGAATTTAATTTTTGCAACTTATTTAGGTAAAGATGGATATTGTGTTATCCTTAAAGACAATGTTGTAATAAAGAAGGGTAAAGTGTTTATCTGTTCTAGCAATATTGTGGATGGTCTTTATATTTTAACTCCTGATAAGCATGAATTACATAATTCTAAATTAGATAATAATTCACATGTGAGATCATTAAAGAGAAAGTTTCCTTCTACTAGTGAAGCATATCTTTGGCACTTAAGTTTGGGTCATATTAATTCAAACAGAATTCAAAGACTTATCAAAAATGGACTCTTAGGGCCTATGGACTTTGATGAATTTCCAGTTTGTGAATCTTGTTTGGAAGGTAAAATGACCAAACAACCTTTTAATGCAAAAGGTAGAAGAGCTCAAGATTTGCTAGAACTAGTACATTCAAATGTATGTGGTCCTATGTTAATCCAAGCAAGAGGTGGTTATGAGTATTTCATTACTTTCATTAATGATTACTCTAGATTTGGTTATGTGTACCTAATAAAACGGAAGTCCGAAGCTTTTGAAAAGTTCAAAGAGTTTAGGGCTGAATTTGAAAATCAATTGGGTAGACACATAAAGGCCATTCAATCTGATCGAGGTGGCGAATACCTTCTTGGGGATTTCAAAGATTACTTGACTGAAAATGGGATTATATCTCAGTTGACTGCACCTGGAACTCCACAACAAAATGGTGTAGCAGAAAGAAGGAATAGGACTCTTTTAGATATGGTTAGATCCATGATGAGTTATTCGACTCTACCAACTTCTTTTTGGGGATATGTCTTAAATACTGCAATGTATCATCTGAATTTGGTACCTTCGAAGTCTGTTTCTAAAACACCTGTAGAGTTGGGGAATGGGTGTAAGCCTAGTATGAGACATCTCCATATTTGGG
Source organism: Castanea sativa (assembly GCF_040712315.1). Lineage (NCBI taxonomy): Eukaryota > Viridiplantae > Streptophyta > Magnoliopsida > Fagales > Fagaceae > Castanea > Castanea sativa. The sequence goes on from NC_134013.1 coordinate 41,342,198, forward strand.
GTTATCCAGCAATGTGTTGAAAGGAAAGTCTAACAAGTTACAGTCTAAAACAGAAGTTGTTTTCTTTGTAGGGTATCCAAAAGGAACAGTTGGAGGTTTATTCTATAGTCATAAGGATAATAAAGTATTTGTTAGCACAAATGCCAAATTCTTAGAAAATGACTATATGAATAATTTTACTCCTAGAAGTAGAGTTGTGTTGGCTGAAATGAATGAACTTATAGTTAAACAACCAATGTATGAAACTAGGGATGATGTGGTTGTATTAGATACACCACAAGATACTACTCATGAGATGTCTAGTACACAGGTGCCTCATCGTAGTGGGAGAATTGTTCGGCCTCCTGTGAGATTTATAGGTTTGGGAGTAACTTATGAAGCTATCTCAGAAGAGACTGAATCGAATCCCTACACTTATGATGAAGCGATAAATGATATAGATGCACATCATTGGGTCCAAGCTATGAAATCTGAATTGGATTCTATGTATATTAATCAAGTTTGGGATCTTATAAAGGCGCCTAATGGCATTAAACCTGTTGGTTGCAAATGGGTTTACAAGAGGAAGAGAGGGATAGATGGAAATGTTGAAACCTTTAAAGAAAAACTAGTGGCGAAGGGGTATACACAAAAAGAAGGCATTGACTATGGTGAAACTTTTTCGCCAATAGCCATGCTTAAGTCTATCAGAATTCTCTTATCCATTGCTGCTCATTATGATTATGAGATTTGGCAAATGGATGTTAAGACTGCATTTCTTAATGGCAATCTTGAAGAAGAAATCTATATGTTGCAACCGGAAGGTTTCATAGTAAAGAACCAAGAGCATATGGTATGCAAGTTGAAAAAGTCCATTTATGGACTTAAGCAAGCATCTAGGTCATGGAACATTAGATTTGATTAGGCAATCAAATCATTTGGTTTTGAACAAAATCTTGATGAACCATGTGTGTACAAAAGACATCAAGACAAAGTAGTAATGTTCCTAGTGCTTTATGTAGATGATATTCTACTAATTGGAAATGATGTAGGGGTAATGTCATCAATTAAAGTTTGGTTGTCAAGCCAATTTGATATGAAGGACTTGGGCGAAGCTAACTATATTCTAGGGATCAAGCTTTGGCAAAATCAAAAGAATAGGATGTTAGGTTTGTCACAAGCTGGATATATAGATAATGTTCTAGAACGGTTTAGCATGCAAAACTCCAAGAAAGGATTACTTCATTTTAGACATGGAGTTCCTCTGCCTGATGACCAAAGGCTTAAGACTCAAGAGGAAGAACATATGATGAGACAAGTTCCTTATGCTTCTGTAGTGGGAAGTCTCATGTGTGCCATGCTTTGTACTAGACCGGATATTTGTTATGCAGTTGGCATGGTCAGCCGATATCAATCGAATCCAGTACCTAAACATTGGCAAGCTGTAAAACATATTCTCAAGTATCTACGGAGAACGAGAGATTATATGCTTGTTTACCATTGTGAGGATTTGATTCCCATTGGCTATACAAATTCAGATTTTCAGTTAGATCTATATTTCAGAAAATCCACGTCGGGTTGTGTATTCACCTTGGGAGCTGGAGTCATAAGTTGAAGGAGTGTTAAGCAATCTTATATTGCAGACTCCACCATAGAAGCCAAATATGTTGCTGCTTGTGAAGTAGCAAATCAGGCTGTTTGGCTCAAGAAATTCCTTTCTGATCTTGTTGTTATGAGAATTGAGCAAGTTTCTATTATATTGTTCTGCGACAATAATGGAACGGTTGCACAATCCAAGGATCCAAGGAATCACAAGAAAGGAAAGCACATAGAATGAAAGTATCACATCATTCGAGACATTGTTGCTCGTGGAGATGTGATTATAGCAAAACATGTATACACAGATTGGAGTGAAATCAGATTTGAAAATTTTATTTTCATAAATCTCGATAGATAGGGTATCTATCGAGCAGCTGTCGAGTATCGGGCTAAACAAGCCTTTTAAATCTCGATAGATGCTATCTGTCGAGCTAGTTGTCGAGCTTTAAAATCCAGCACTTCTTCACTTGATTCTTAGACCGATTTGCATGGCTTCAATACTTGGACTTGAATCTTGTTCCTTGAAGTATTAAACATGAAAGCTCGGATTTGTGTTAAAAACACAAGAGATGTTTATACCCCAAATTAAAAAATTACGGCTCGGTTGATTTTACTATAACTTAAACTAAGTGCGAAAACAAGAGTAAATGAAGCGCAATCAACTGATACTACTCTAGTGCATAAACATGAACAACGAACAATAAAAGTAAAGCAAAAGAGTAAGGGAAGATAGATGCAAACACAAGATAACACTCCTGATAGGGTACGATAGAGCGCCTATCCTGAAGTCGTCCATAGAGGTCGTCCGTGACTCAGCCAGTATTGCAAGAACCCCTGAAAAAACCTTACCTATAACTACCTCGTCCAAACAGGAAGAACCTTGGACGAGGTCCACATGACCCGGGAACGAGACACCTCTTCCTAAAAGTCGATAAGCTCGTCCTGAAGGAAATTCGTCCGTAGGGGGAACGACCCCTATTTCTAAGCTAAGTACGCTCAACAAGAAGATACTAGGACGAGGCTGTCACACTTAGGAAAATTTCTGAGTGTAATGTTACGACTCCTTATTACACGTATAACTTCCGGTAACCGTCGAGTGAGAAGTATATAACTCCTAAATGGTTATGGAAGTTATCTTTAAATCCTTACACCTCCTTGAATCCAGGGGAGGTTACAAGTGTGATAACCGTCTATTAGAACACTATATAAACGTTCATTCAGAAAAAACAAAGGTACGCGATACATTTCCCAAAAAGTTGGAACTCCGAAAATATAGAGAGAAAAACTAACTTTGCCATCGGAGGGTTCTTGGCCGACAGCCCTAGTCACCTTTGATCGTTTTTCTTTCTTTTCCAGGCCATCAAAAGAGCAAGTAGTCCTTTCGAGTCCGGAGCATCCAGCCTACTGATTTTCTTCACATTATCAGTTGGCGCCGTCTGTGGGGACACTATTCACTGTTCTTTTCATTCAACTATGTTTTTGTTGTTAGCCTTTCCCAAACAAAAGGCTGAATGGTTCGAACAAGATCAAGGGCTACCAGCCCAGGCCACCAGGAGAGTAGATGATGCATCTAGCAATCCCCTTCACGATCGCAAGTCAGCGCCTGTCATGCAACCGCCTTCTATTCAACATATACAATCCATGGCCGCCGCTATGGCAGAACTGACACGCCAGAATCAGGAGTTGAATAGGGAGATCAACCTTAGGAGGCAGCACCAAGATGGCCATACAGAGGGATGAGCCCAAAGTCAGGAAGGTGGAGGAGAAAGTGTCGAGTTCAAAAATCAGACAAAGGGTACCGCTTCAAGAAGAGTGCCACACTTGGAAAAAGAGATGGACCAGATGAGAAAAGCCATGGATGACATGAGGGAAAACATGAGGTGGGCAAACCCAGTGGATGATATGGTTCACCGAACAGACTCCCCTTTCACGGCTTCCATCAACAGTCATCCCCTACCTCCAAAATTCAAAATGCCTTCTTTGGATTCGTATGATGGAAATCGCGACCCGTGCGATCACATTGCTACTTTCAAGACGACCATGCACCTTCAAGGGGTCCCGGACGAGATTATGTGCAGAGCTTTCTCCACCACACTTAAAGGACTAGAGCGGGTGTGGTTTAGTAAAATACTCCCAAACTCGGTGGGATCATTTGAAGAGTTGAGTAAGTTGTTTGTCAATAATTTCATTGGAGGACAGCGCCACAAGCGTTCCTCTTCTAGTCTGCTGACTATAGAGCAAGGGGAAAATGAGAGTTTGCGATCCTTTATTACCGGGTTTAATAGGGAAGCCTTGACGGTGGACGAAATGGATGACAAGTTATTACTGGCCGCTTTCCACAATGGGGTCAATTCTAACTTGTTCATTCATAAGCTCTACGAGCAGGAACCACAGACTATGGCCGAGCTCGTCCATTCGGCCCAGAATTTTATGAATGCTGAGGACGCTATCATAGCCAAGAAAAGAAAAAGGGTAGAACACTCGGAAGCGGGTCACCATCGTTACTCAAATCAGGGACCTCGTCCAAAGAAAGCTCGGGTAGACGAGAGGAAAGACAAGGATGGTAAGAAGACGAGTTCCTCCGTGAGGAATCAGCAATACACACCCCTGACTATGCCACTAGAGCAGGTTCTTATGCAGATCAAGGATGATCCGTCCTTGAAGTGGCCGGATAAGATGAAAGGAGACCCTAACAAGCGCAATAGGAGCAAGTACTGCCACTTTCACAAAGATCACGGGCATGACATGGACGAGTGCTTTGACTTGAAGCAGCAGATAGAGAATCTCATTAGACAAGGAAAGCTAAGGAACTTCCTTGGACCAGACCAAAGAGATGAAAAATTGAAGGCTAAGGTGGAAGAGTCATCACGACCCCCACTAGGAGAAATAAGGGTAATTATAGGAGGAAACTTGACAGCGCAGTCATCCAAGTCAAGGAAGACATACCTGAAGGTGGTGCAGAACATCCAGCTGTCTGGACGACCTCCTAAGACGAGGGAAGTAGACGAGCAGGCCGTTACGTTCGCAGACGAGGAAGCAGGACGACTTCACCACCCACACGATGACGCGATAGTCATCACCCTACTCATTTCTGACTACATGACCAGGAGGGTGTTGATAGACAATGGCAGTTCTGCAGACATTCTTTACTACCCCGCATTCCAGCAAATGAGGCTAGGATGAGATCAGCTTCGACTAGTGAATTCGCCATTTGTGGGATTTGGATGAATGAAGGTGCAACCGGTGGGCACCATCACATTACCAGTGGTCGTTGGAACATATCCACAGTAGATAACCAAGGAGGTAAATTTCCTTGTTGTTGATTGTGCATCGTCATATAATGCAATTATTGGAAGACCAACTCTGAATAGCTGGAAGGCGGTAACCTCTACCTACCACTTGTCCATCAAATTTCCAACCGAGCACGGAGTAGGCCAAGTACAAGGAGATCAATTGGCCGCCAGAGAATGCTACTTAGCTATGCTGGCGATGGACGAGCACATACAGGCAATGAGTATAGACGGGAGAAGGATCACAGCGGAACCCACTGAAGTATTAGAAGACGTCCCTTTGGATGAGAACCAGCCTGAGAAATTCACTAGAATTGGGGCGAGCATGGAAGAAGGGGCAAAGCACGCTTTGGTCCGGTTTCTGAAGAAAAGCCTCGATGTCTTTGCATGTAGTCATAAAGACATGCCTGGCATTGATCCAAGTGTTATTACTCATAGTCTGAACGTGTGTCCCTATTCAAAACCAGTGCATCAGAAGAAAAGGATTTTCGCTCCTGAGCGAGACAATGCCATCAAGGAAGAAGTACAGAAATTGGTTGTCACGGAGTTCGTCCAAGAAGTTTATTATCCAGATTGGTTAGCAAACGTGGTTATGGTGAAGAAAGCTAACGGTAAGTGGCGAATGTGCGTGGACTTCACCGATTTAAACAAAGCTTGCCCCAAGGATAGTTACCCATTGCCACGCATTGACTAGCTGGTGGACTCGACGGCAAATCACAGAGTGCTTAGCTTCATGGACGCCTTCTTAGGTTACAACCAGATACAGATGGACGAAGCGGATCAAGAAAAGACCTCATTCATTACAAGCCAAGGGTTGTATTGTTACAAAGTAATGCCCTTTGGTTTGAAAAACGTAGGGGCGACTTACCAGAGGCTGGTTAACCACATGTTCCGTCCTCAAATCGGGTGAAATGTGGAGGTTTATGTGGACGACATGCTGGTGAAAATCCAGGACGAGGACAATCATCTGGACGACCTTCAAGAGACTTTTGATACACTACGGCGGTACAACATGAAATTAAATCCAAGCAAGTGTGCTTTCGGAGTTTCGTCGGGGAAATTTTTTGGGTTCATGGTTTCGCACAGAGGAATTGAAGCAAATCCGGACAAAATCCAGGCGATACTGAATATGGAACCACCAAAAAATATCAAGGAAGTCCAGTCTCTTACCGAACGAGTCGCCGCTCTTAACAGGTTTGTGTCGAAAGCTACTGGTAAGTGTTTGCCATTCTTTAAAGTCCTCAGGAAGGCATTTGAGTGGACGGAGGAGTGTCAAAGGGCCTTTCAAGACTTGAAAACATATCTCATGACAGCGCCGCTGCTGAGTCCGTCTGTACCTGGAGAAGAGCTGTATTTATACTTGGCAGTGTCCCCACACGCAGTCAGCTCAGCGTTGGTCAGAGAAGAGGGGAGAGTCCAGAAATCGGTTTATTACACAAGCCGTGCAATGAAAGGAGCAGAGGGACGATACCCGATGATGGAGAAACTAGCATTTGCATTGATCATGGCTTCCAGGAAGTTGATGCATTATTTCCAAGCTCACATCATCAACGTCCTAACAGACCACCCCATAAAGAAGGCAATGAACAAGTTGGAAACTGCTGGACGGCTAATACAGTGGGCTGTTGAACTTAGCGAGTTTGATATCAGATACCTTCCAAGGAGTGCGATAAAGGCGCAGGCATTAGTAGATTTCATCGCAGAGTTCACCCCCAGCCAGGATGAGCTGGACAAGGACAAAGGAGTTGAAAAGTGGGTGATTAATGTAGACGAATAGTCCACACTATATGCAGGAGGGATTGGAGTTATACTGAAGTCCCCCGAGGGTGACAAGCTGGAGTACACGGCTCGTCTACAGTATCAAACCACCAACAACGAGGTTGAGTACGAAGCTCTACTCAAAGGATTGGAATTGGCTAAGTCCTTAAGGGCGGAGTCGATAACAATCAGGGGAGATTCTCAGCTAGTCATCAATCAAGTAAATGGAATGTGTGATACTAAGGAAGATCGGATGAAGAAATACCTCAGCAAAGTGAAACGACTCGCACGAAAGTTTTCAATAGTAAGTTTTGTTCAACTCCCTAGGGAGGAAAATATGGAAGCGGATGCCTTGGCAAAAGCAGCTTTGGTAGGAGTTATGGATGAGTGCGACAACGTCCAATATATGCCAAGCATAGACATTCCTAACATACAGCAGATAGGAGGAGGAGAAAATTGGATGAATCCAATAGTAATTTATCTTAAAGATGGAAGGCTTCCAGAAGACAAAGATGAAGCAAGGAAGTTGAGGGTCAGGGCAACCAAGTACGTCCTCATAAATGAAGTGTTGTACAAGCGAGGTTTTTCTCAACCTTATTTAAGATGCTTGGCTCCTGACGAGTCAAACTATGTTTTGAAGGAAGTTCATGAAGGAGCATGTGGAAATCATTTAGGAGTGAGATCACTAGTCCATAAGATCGTCCGTGCCGGTTACTATTGGCCTACAATGCAGGCAGATGCTAAGGCCTATGTTAAGGTATGTGACCAGTGTCAGCGCTATAGCAATGTCCCTAGACGACCGTCAGAGTACCAGACCCCAGTGATGGCCTCGTGGCCCTTTGCACAGTGGGGACTAGATATCCTAGGTCCCTTCCCCATGGGAACCAGACAAATGAAGTTTTTGGTGGTAGGAATCGATTACTTTACCAAGTGGGTAGAAGCCGAACCTCTTGCAGCAATCACTCAGCAAAACATTAAAAATTTTGTATGGAAGAATATTCTATGTAGGTTCGGAGTACCCAGGGTATTAGTGTCGGATAATAGACGTCAATTTGACAATGCACCCTTCAGGGACTTTTGCAAACATTTTGGGATCAAGAATCACTATTCCTCACCCTCCCATCCACAGGCGAATGGACAAGCAGAAGTAGCGAACCGATCCCTGTTGAAAATCATCAAGACTCTGCTCGAAGGGGCGAAAGGGATATGGCCAGACGAGTTACCAGATGTTCTTTGGGCCTATAGGACGACTGTACGAACTCTGATAGGAGAAACCCCCTTTAAACTAGCCTATGGAAGTGAAGTTGTCATACCAGCGGAAGTTCATATGGCTAATCATCGAGTAATGGAGTATCAGGAGAAAGAGAATAAGGAACAACTTCGTCTTGACCTTGATCTTATTGACAAGGTAAGAATGAACGCGGAGCAAAGGACAGCAAGATACAAGAATCTTATGGCTAGACAGCATGATGCCATAGTAAAACCCAGACGGTTCAGTGTGGGGGACCTTGTTCTCAAAAGAGTCTCCTTGGCAACCAGGAACCCATCTCATGGAAAATTGGGACCCAATTAGGAAGGACCCTACAGGATAATCAACTGCAAGAGGCAGGGGTCTTACTACCTGGAGGCTCTGGACGGGCGGAAGTTAGAGCATCCCTGGAATGTGGAGCACCTGAGGAGGTACTATCAGTGATAAGCAAGGACGAGGGAAGTCAGTGACGAAGTTATAGCTATGATTTGCGTGTTCGCTTATATTTAGTGTTGTATTCTTACTACTACTATGGTGTGTATTAAGAATAAAACGTGCACTAGTTCTTAAACTTTTGCACCACTTACGAACCAGCTTCCAAAAGACGAGGTTATGTACTTTAGTATTTTCTTAAGGCACTAGCTTCTAAGCGTGTGCCATATTTGTGGACAATGTTCATGTAATAATATGCTTTGGATTTTCAGTGTATTTTACACACAAATCTAACTCCTATAATAACACCTACAAGGGGGGCAAAACCCTAAGACGAATGAAAATCTCTGGACGCAGGGATGTAACGTTCATAAGCTTTCCTCAAGACGGGGATAAAGTAAGGAGAGGCTAAGGCATAAAAGGCACAGTGAAGCTGGTCCATGGACGAGCATCTGGCCAAGACGCTCAGATGCTAGGACGAGAAAAAAAACACTTAAAATGTCTATACAAAAGACGGATGCCAACTGCCAAGCCCATGGACGAGGCAAAAGACGCATGATCATCATTGCCATTTCTGAGACGAGTTACACTTAAGAAAATTAAAAGTTAACAAAGACGTCCATACATAAGTAGATCGTCCATAAGAAAAATTCGTGGATGACCATACAACACTTAGAGAGCTCACTGTTTAAAAGCCAATAACATCTAATGGTGAAAACAGAGGATAGATTCGTCTATACAATAAAATTCAATACTAGATAAAAGTATATATTCATCAAAATTTAAAACAAGGGTAGACGACCAACGTCCAAAAACCCCTGCGAAGTAAGCCTTAAAAGGCAGTTGTAAATAGACTCGTCCAGAAAATGTTGGACGACATAATTGTACTCAAATACATTTGAAAAAAGGTCATAAAAACAGTGGACCAAAGCAAAGAAATAAAACGAACACTTTGAACAGAGTTAAAAAAAAAAATCTTCAGGTAGCAGGGTCATCAGGCATTGGGGTCATCCTGGGCAGGCTTAGTCGAGGCGTCGTCCTCAATGTTGATATCTTCAGAACTCGTCTGGAGAAAGGAACTAGCAACACCCCCTAATTGAAGGACGATAGAGCTGAAATCAACCTCGGGAAACTTCTCTGTTGCCTCCATGCAAAAATCTTCAAATCTCGCTGCATAGTTGGCGTCCAGAAGGTCGGTTAATTGCTTTGAGGCCCTAAATTCCTTCACAGTATCTTCCTTGGCCTTCTCAAGAGAATTGCTTAACTTGTCGGTCTTCTTCTGAAAGTGGTCAAGACAAGTGTCTTTCTCTACTATGTCAGCTCTTAGCTCTTTGACGAGGTTCAGCAAACCCTTGGTTTCCTCCTGAGCCTTAGTCGCTGTTTCAGCCCAGCCTTTACAGTCGTCCCTGACCTCCTGTATCCTCCTCTCCAATAAAAGCCTCGTCTTATCCAGCTCAGTAGCCTGCCTAGATGCGGCTATGAACTTGGACATAGCCTGCATAAGTGATTACGAATTTTCGTATAACGCAAAGGAAATAAGCATATGACGAGGAAGATATGAAAAAAAAAAAAAAAAAAACGAAGAGAAGTTTATATTAATTACCTTGAAAAGGTCGTGGACACCTGAGTGTTCAAACTCTCTCAAGGACATGTTATAGCATGCAGCCATGTCCTCGCCAAAAACTGCCTTCTCAAACCTCTCCCAGGCCAAGTCCTCACTCTCGAGGAGGTTTGAAGCAACTTCCACAGTAGGCTGGGACGAGGTAGGAACACCAGTTTTAGACGGAGGAGTATGGGTAGGCTCAGACAACTCCACGTCAAGGATCTGGATGGACAGCGATTGAGACCGAGGAGGAACAAGGACAGCAGGAGAGACGACCCCAGGCTTGGACGACCTCCTATGCTTCGCTCTCTTCTCCTTCAGACGACTGGGGAGATTTTCAAGATTAATAGCCTTCGACAGGCTTCTCTTGTCACCGACAGCAGGATGAGCCCGAGTTTCAACGTCTTTCCTGTTGGCCTCGTCCACAACTCCCTTTCCTTTGTTCTCTTTCATAGTAGCCATTCTTGCAAAAAATAAATAAATCAACATATATGTACCTATGATGGTATGATTATGGTGATGGCAAGACGAACAAAATGACGAGGAAATCTCAAGGCAAGAACTTACGTCGACGGATTGTAATTTCGTGAGCTAGGGCTTCTGGAGAGGGTTCAGGGCCAAGTCCCCAAGTAGCAAGACGTTGAAGGGTAACCAAAGAATGGAAGTCCCTCTCTGGGTGAAGACGAGCTTTTTGAACACGTCCCAAATAAAACTTGTTCAAAGACGGCCTTCTAACACCTGCAGTAAGGACGAGGAGTTTAGTTAATATAGAACGACATACGATAAAGGTAATACTACAATAGTGGTAAGCATACCTTCAGGACGAAGGTTCCCTAACTCTCCTATATATGGGGCAAATGGATCCCTGCTCACCTCAACAGGGTGCCCTGCCCAAAAATTAGAGACGAAGAAAAACTTCGTCTTCCAATTCCTATCTGATGTGACCAACGATTTTATTATCCTACAATCTTTTCTCCTGGCTGTAAACTGATAAAAGCCACGGGATTGGCCAATTTCGGAGGGTTTGTAGCAGAAAAGGAATTCATCCACGGTAAGGGGACAATCCCCTTCAAAAACCTCTCTCCACAAAATTTGCATAGAAACGATGAGTCTCCATGCATTGGGATTGAACTGACACAGCCCTAAACCCAATCTAGTGAGCAACTCCCTAGCAAATGCATTGAGAGGCAACCTAAGACCTCCTAGAAGATAGGCCTCGTAAACTCCTATGCCAAAGTGAGGTTGGCAACACCACTTATCACGGACGACCAACCTAGGATTTAACCCATCTGGAATCTGATACTAGCTCCTAAGAGATGCTAATTTCTTCTCGTCTATGTTCGCAGGAACCCCCACAGCACAGCTATAGATGGTCTCAACCTCGTCCTTTTGAGTGGATGAGGGTGCATTGGAGGGACCAGCCCCAGACCCAGATGCCACTCTCATCCTAAATTCCTCTTGGAAGACTTCCAGGGGAACCCCAAGAACCCCAGACACGTACTCGTATGTGGTGTTACCTCCACTACTATTGCTATTACTGCTAGAGCCACTATAACTAGTTGAGTTGTGGTATTCGTCTATCTCTCTATCAACACTATTACTAGACGAAGAAAAAACTTCAGACATTGTGGAAATTTAAGGGAAACCTAAAGACGAGTGTAGAGAAAATACCTAGCTCTAGACGAAGGAAAACTAGGGACGCTGGAATACTTCTAGACGAGGAGATGGACAAGAAATGTCAAACAAGAAAATTTGAAAAATGCAGAGGGTATGAGAGGAAATCTACTATTTATAGGCGTTGAAAAATGGAACCTGGAACGACGTGCTCAATCAGGAAGAACCACGTGGCAACTTCCTCGAAAACACAGATCGACGCGACAGCTAACCAACATAGTGATGACACGTGGCACAATCCGAAGTCATGGGAACTCAACCATCAAGATCGAGACACGTGGGATGACATAATGAAACATGTGTCCAAAAACCAAGAGCTCTGGACGACCTTTGGACGAGGGGGCAACTGATAGGGTACGATAGAGCGCCTATCCTGAAGTCGTCCATAGAGGTCGTCCGTGACTCAGCCAGTATTGCAAGAACCCCTGAAAAAACCTTACCTATAACTACCTCGTCCAAACAGGAAGAACCTTGGACGAGGTCCGCATGACCAGGGCACGACACGCCTCGTCCTAAGAGTCGATAAACTCGTCCTGAAGGAAATTCTTCCGTAGGAGGAACGACCCCTATTTCTAAGCTAAGTATGCTTAACAAGAAGATACTAGGACGAGGCTATCACACTTAGGAAAATTTCCGAGTGTAATGTTACTACTCCTTATTACACGTATAACTTCTGGTAACCGTCGAGTGAGAAGTATATAACTCCTAAACGGTTATGGAAGTTATCTTTAAATCCTTACACCTCCTTGAATCCAGGGGAGGTTACAAGTGTGATAACTGTCTATTAGAACACTATATAAACGCTCATTCAGACAAAACAAAGGTACGCGATACATTTCCCAAAAAGTTGGAACTCCGAAAATATAGAGAGAAAAACTAACTTTGCCATCGGATGGCTCTTAGCCGGCAGCCCCCGTCACCTTTGATCGCTTTTCTTTCTTTTCCAGGCCATCAAAAGAGCAAGTAGTCCTTTCGAGTCCGGAGCATCCAGCCTACTGATTTTCTTCGCATTATCAACTCCGATGTGTTATCGAAAAGGAAACCGAAGAGCTCGGCGAAAAACCTCTTCGCCGCCCTCCAAGCGGTAAATCGATCCCCTAGACAATAAGTTGGAATACATGAATAGCAAAAGACCCTCCAAGCCTAATCTATCCAATGTACCTAAGCCCTCCAAGCTCCTACTCCAACAAGACTTCTCGGAACCGTGTCTTGTCTAACTTTTCGGATCCCGCAATACGCCCGATTGCATCCGCTAAGCCTCACTGGCTTCTTTTGGCAAATCCCCAAAGCTTCCCAAGCTCCAAAAAAATCTCTACACTCTGAAAAGGTGTGGGTTATGTTTGGGTACAAATCTCCTCTCAAGGTATGACAATGGGAGAGGGAAGGAGAAGAGGCTAGGATGATTTCTCACTAAGGACTAGTAGCTCTCTCTTTAAAAGATGGGTGTGTGTGTTGTAGAAAACCTATCTAGGGTTTTTCTCTCTGAATGGCCTTTCATAATTTTGTGGATAATGAGGGTATATATAGTATGGGTGAAGGTTAAGAAAGTCACACTTAAAAATCCTCTAGGCAGAGAGTTTCGCCGGTATCTTGCGGGAAGGTCTTACCCACGAGACACTCGCGGAAATGACAGCCTAGCACGACTCTTCAGCTTCCAGTCATGTGCTTCTCACACGCCTTTTTTGCAGGAACCCTTCTCGCGAGCTAGTCGCGAAATGCACTGATCTTCAATTAAGCTTGAGTCTTCACCAACTTAATACTAAACCTAATACAATAAAATCCCACAAAAATACAAGGAAACAAATTTATGCAAATACAACACTTTTTGTCATGGAATAAAGCCAACATAAAACATAGTTGTAAATCACAACTTTACTAAACACATCCTAGATTTTCCCAATTACAAGTAAAGTGCGTTTTGTCATAGGATTAGGCAATTCTAAATGACATATGTTCCTAACATCATTCACATATGTCCTAACAATCTTCCTCTTTGGCAATCCGTGACAAAACCACAACAAAAAAATGAACATATGAGAGAAGTCATAAATCAATCAACTCATACTCACTTGTTGAATACAATAAAATCTATTCTAACATAAACTCTTGAAAAACTTTGCAAGAAGAAAGTTCATGGCAAGAAAGACTTTGAAAACCTGTATTTCTAAAACACTTTAAACAAAATTCATCACAACATCTTAGCGTAAAACAGAAATAAAAAGATTGCATACAATTATAAGTGTTAAATATTAGCATTGATACACCATGTTGAATATGCTATTATGGATGCGGAAGCGAAAGCATAAAGTATAGAACACATTAACACAAGAGGATTACGTGGTTCAGCCTAACGGCCTACATCTACGGAGGAAACCCTAAAGGGCTACATTAATAATATATTAGAGTGTAGAACAAATCCTGTGTTACAATGAACCATAACATGTGTATATATAGTAGACTAAACCCTAAACTAATAGACTTCTAGTACAAGTAGGAAACTTGGCTTGCACACAAAGTAGAATTAGGCTTGGGCTTATGCTAATGGGCTAATATATCTTTAACACCCCCTTTCAAACTCAAGATGGAAACTTGATGAAATCTTGAGATTTAATTAGGTTGAAAAGATCCCTTGAATGAAGTTTGGCTCTGTGACAGTGGCTTGAGAAAGGCAATGGTCTTGCAGTGTTGATGCGACTTCTAACGGTGACATGACTATACCGGAGAATTTTAACGGCAGCAGTGGAAAACCAAAGAAGATGAACGCAGCGAAGAAACACCGAGGAAGATAAAGATTGCTCTTAATACACTGTAAGGACAGAAAACCATGGCCATAGGAAGGTAGCTCTGATACCATGTTAAATATTAGCATTGATACACCATGTTGAATATGCTATTATGGATGCGGAAGCTAAAGCATAAAGTATAGAACACAATAACACAAGAGGATTACGTGGTTCAGCCTAACGGCTTACATCCACGGAGGAAACCCTAAAGGGCTACATCAATAATATATTAGAGTGTAAAATAAATCTTGTGTTACAATGAACCATAACATGTGTATATATAGTAGACTAAACCCTAAACTAATAGACTTCTAGTACAAGTAAGAAACTTGGCTTGCACACAAAGTAGAATTAGGCTTGGGCTTATGCTAATGGGCTAATATATCTCTAACAATAAGAAGAATGTGCATAAAGAGAGAAAAAGAAATAGCACATGAAGAGATAGGTGAAAGAAAGTAATAACAACCTCTATATATATATATATATCAAAATGGATACAAGGTCTCCTATCACAATGTAAGAACAATGTATCTAAAAAAGATAGAAAAGAAAAAAAAATACATAAGTCCTCACTGCATCCCTCAGAAAACAAAAGCACTCCCCCTAAAAAAATCTCCTATACTAACTCTCTCCCTAAGTACATGACTACTCTCATACTCAAAACTACTCCCCCTTTTTGTCACGAATGACAAAGGGTAAGTCATTGAGAAGCAGTCATCTCCTCGTCACCAGAAGAGCTAGCACAATCATCCTCATCACCATCGGAGTCACCACCATCGTCCTCGTCCTTAGAAGTTTCTAGAGAAGGAGTGGGAGACTCTACGAAGCCACCAAGGCAAGCCTGTCATCGTGCAATACAACCAAAACGGGTGTTCACCTGACATAACTCATTGCTGAGAGTGTCAAGGCGAGCATCCATGCGCTGAAGCTGCGTTATGATCGCCTTTAGGGTCACACCATCCGCAGAAGAGGAAGAAGCGGATGTGGATGGAGCTGAAGAAGCTGAAGGAGTCGTTGTCTCGGTCCGTGGCCGGTTTGGTCGAAGCTGGGCCTCACTTCATCTCACAGTCGCCTCATCAATGGCACACATGACAAAGAAGGGATCCAAAACGGGAAAGGGGATAGAAAAGTGGCGAAGGATCCTCGTGATAGCAGAAGGAAAGATAAGCTTATCACGGGTTACCGTATCTTTATATACATCTATGAGGGAGAGAATGAAGTGAGAAGAGAAATCTATAGTAAGGTTCTCTAAGAGAGATAACAAATATCGAGCACAAGGCTCTGTGATAGAGTTATAGTGAGACAATGGATGGAGAACAAAAGTCATCACCATGTTAAGGAACCTCAGACCTTTAGTAAAGGCCGAGCAATGGGTGTTTTGACGACCATCCCAAGAAGAAGAAGTCTCATGTTAAGGACATATTTATGTAGTTTGCTAATCCTTTGACAAAACGCACTTTACTTGTAATTGAGTAGATCTAGGATGTGCTTAATACTTCAAAGAACATATTGTTCAAGTCTAGTATTAAAGCCATGAAGATTGGACCAAGAAACAAGTGAAGAAAAGGTGTTTACTAAAGCTGGACACCTCCTGGACACTTGTGGACAGTTGCTCGACAGCTTCTCGACAGTAGCTATCTATCGAGGTTTAATGAGGCTCGACACTTGCTATCTATCGAGGTATCTATCGAGGTTATGGAAATCAGAATTTTCAAATCTGATTTTTGGGTCAGGCTTTTGTATTTGTGTAGGGTTTCTTTTCTCACAATCCTAGGCATATATAAGGCTTATTTTAGAGGCCATCACATAAGAGAATACAAGGAGAACATATGCAAAAGGTGACCGAAGCCTTATTCTCTCAAAAAGAAGCTACTGCGTCTTTGCGCCTTAGGGTTGTGTAACCAAGTGCTTCTTGATCTTCATTGTTGATAAAGTGAAGAACTTTGCAACCAACATCTTCTTCTCTAGTTGGTGATCGAAGTCGCGTACTGGGATCCGCGCAATTGGTTAGTCACGTACTGGGATTCGTGCATCAAAAGGTGGCGTTCATATATTGAAGAGTTCAGAGGTTCTGAAATAGTAGAAGGTTTCTACTATGAGTTCATCTACGGGGATTGTAGAGTCTAGGGACAAAGGTTTTGTACTAGATCTGAAACTTCTCTTTACTATAGTGAATTGCTTTTCGGGAAGGTTTCCCCCCAGGTTTTTTACTGTGAAACTGGTTGGTTTCATTGGTTTTTCTAGGTCATCATATCTTGTCTTATTTATTTTTCCGTTGCACTTAGTTTTGACATGATATTGATGTTTGTATGTTTTAACAAGTTTTACGCATAATAAATCTAATTAACAACTTGGATTTAAAACTTGTTAATTCTATCAACCGGGGTCTAAATTTCCCAACATCTCACACAAGACATGAGCTCATCTTTAGACACAGTCTTAAGACGATCACAACCGGGGTAGTCAGGATGCGCTACCCTTAGTACGTGTAGCACCTCAGAAACAATATCCGAAGTGACTACTAAGTGCGTCCCTCGGATGTGAGTAATAAAATAAGGTATTGAATAATCGAATCAGTGCATTTTGGAGTAGAACTCCTTTATGATCACTGAGGGACAAGTGACCGAGATGTTACAAAGTGACTCCCAACTCCTACTGTAGATGACAGTGGGAAGGTCAGTATCAGAAAAATCTGATAAGATGACTTGGTGTTCTGAATGAATGCTTTGTCGAGAAAAGTTCTCCAAGAAGTCCTTACGAGCTTTCTCATCACGGAACCGAATGTGAGAAGGGGTAGAGTTAGAAGTAGATGTCTTGGAATGAAGAGGGTTCTAGGATGGAGTGGACTTACATTTTAGTGCCATGATGAAAACTGACCGAGAGAGAGAGAGAGAGAGAAGTATAAAAGCACCAACACAATTAATATCAAAATGATAGAAAAAGGAAGGTATGTATGCATGAAGAATGCATGAACATGTGACATACGAAAAAAAAAAATCATGGGCTCAGCCCAATTCAAACCTACTAGCACACATCATTACAACAAAGTAAACACACATCCAAAATGCATGAAACATCTTATTGAACTTGCATTACAAAACTTTGAAGGAAAAATGCATGTGCGCAGCGGAAAAATAAACGGATCTACTTCATTCATAAAAGTTAACATGTACTATATAAGTTTCAGAATTTGAGAACAAGAGAGTGTACCTTGGAGCGGTGAATTTCAAAACCAAAGATCAGAAGCACTTGGGAAGACTTTCAATCTTCACTCCAATTCCACTAACACCCAAGATGTGTGGTCTCTCAATCAGTTCCAAAGGGAGAAATGTCAAAGTGTCTAACACTAACTTGCACCATTTTGCAATAGTGTTCTTACAAAATTCTCTACAAAAAATTCTGTATGTTTCTCCCTTTGTATCTAATTGATTATCAAATTGGGCTGGCCTTTTGAGCCTTTCCAATTGGGCTTAAGTGTGTGGCTTGGAGTGAGACCAAAAGGGACCAATAAGACACTAGCTCCAATGGGCCTTGGGCTTTTCTGTAAACTCTTGACAAGTCCAAAGTTACCATTAACTATATTTAATATCACTATATAAATATAGTTGCACTCTAGGCCTTATCTATAAATTATATCCCAAGACTTTATTGTACATGCAACCCCTTCATAAAATATTCATAGTAACACAAAGTCATGAATGTAGACTATCACTTTGTAAATCACTACATCTTATCCTTGAGTACCCGGTTTAATCATTTAAAGTTATTCATTATATATTTATGAAAACCAATTCCATAAATATATATATATAAATATATATATATATATATATATATATTTTTTAGTAACTTCTTACTAAAGTGGTTAGACCTAACTCACTGAATAAAAATCCCATTAAACTTATCTCAAGGGAATATTTTGTATCTCCATTAAGAGACTATGAATTCCATCTTGAGAATATATGTTCCATTAACACTAAATGTAGTTGCCCAACATACGGAGGTTTTGACCGTTACTTTAGATCTCACTTCTGATATATCAAAGCAACCTACACCTCATGATCAAGTCCATTATTCTCTTAGGATTAAGAGTTCATGCAAATATAAGTCGTGAGTTTATTATTCATTTGACAGTCGTTAAGAGAATAATAAATCTCACACGGTCCAGTTCAATATGTTTTAAGTCTTAAAACATATCAACATACCAACTAGAAATCTCCATTTCCATGATCAAGACAAATCATCTTAGTTGATATGTTATAGTCTTCGCAAATGAAACGCCTAATTTTCATCACCGACTACGAATTACATTTTGAGTTTACAAGGAACTTGTGATTTACATCTTCTGTGACTAAATCACATAAAATGCATCTCATGGACTATATGATAATGTCCCAATATTCATGTTACAATTATTTTTAGATAATAATAAAACGATTTTATTAAACATAACATTAAGTCATACATAATATCATACATAATAAAATACACAGCATCATACAATAGGATTTAAGGGCACACATCCTAACAATCTTCCACTTGCCCTAAAGACTATTGTGCACTAATCTAACTCCCATCTCCTCCAAATGTGACTCGAAAGTCCTTTGAGGCAAGGCTTTGGTAAAGGGATCCACTAGATTCTTTGCACCATCAATCTTTGCTACAACCACATCTCCACGAGCAACAATGTCTCGAATGATGTGATATTTTCTCTCTATGTGCTTTCCTTTCTTGTGATTCCTTGGATTCTTGGATTGTGCAACCGCTCCACTATTGTCACAGAACAATGTAATGGGAACTTGCTCAATTCTCATAACACCAAGATCAAAAAGGAATTTCTTGAGCCAAACAGCCTCTTTTGCTTCTTCACAAGCAGCAACATACCCGGCTTCCACGGTGGAGTCAGCAATACAAGATTGCTTAACACTCCTCCAACTTATGGCTCCACCTCTCAAGGTGAAAACACGTCCCGACGTGGATTTTCTGAAATCTAGATCTGACTGAAAATCCAAATCTGTATAGCCAATGGGAATCAAATCCTCACAACGGTAAACAAGCATATAATCCCTCGTTCTCCTTAGATACTTAAGAATATGCTTTACAGCTTGCCAATGTTTAGGTCCTGGATTTGATTGATATCGACTGACCATGCCAACTGAATAACAAATATCCAGTCTAGTACAAAGCATGGCATACATGAGACTTCCCACAGCAGAAGCATAGGGAACTTGTCTCATCAAGTTTTCTTCCTCTTGAGTCTTAGGCCTTTGGTCATCAGACAGAGGAACTCCATGTCTAAAAGGAAGTAATCCTTTCTTGGAGTTTTGCATGCTAAACCGTTCTAGAACCTTATCTATATATCCAGCTTGTGACAAACCTAACATCTTAAGGCTAAAGGGATAGATAAGTAGGTCACTCACAACTAGGTGGGCTATGATTCAAACCGAGGGCCTAAGTGAACCCTATAGTGGATTGGTAACAAACCTTTAATATACTTAAAGCTCATTATAGGCGATGACACCAATTTTGAGTTGGTGGGAAAATTTTGGAAAATTTGGGCCCGAATAGAGCCTTCCATCTTCCCATTCATCACCAATCGAGGTAAAAGGGACACAAGAACCACATGATTTGTGTGCAAACAAGTATTGAAATAGCCTTTATTTAGGTTAAGACATAGGACACATAGGAATTAAACTCACTATCCCCAGTAGAGTCGTCATTGTGGACACAACGGATGGAATCACCACCTAGTTTTTGCAATAGTCTAGGAATCATATATATAGCATCCCTTCGAGGAAGGACCTTTTGATCTTACTACCGGTGTATGGGTTTAGAGTTTAAGTACGCTCTTGGGAAGGTGTTAGGCACCTAAGATCGTCCAACCCTAAGGTTGGCTTCCTATCATTGTGTCGTGTACCTTAACCCTATTAAAAACTAACTCAACACTTATATCCTAGACTCACACACATACACACACACACACACACACACTAACATGCATCCAGCATACAACATGACATCTTTCATCCCAAAACAAACATACTTATCTATCCACCAAAAAAAGGAGAGACAAACATACAAAAGAAACCCTAGAATTCATCTAGCATGTGAAAACCCTATCATACATCTAAAAAAAGCTAGCAAGCATATCGTCAAACACAACACATATCATAAACCAGACATTAACACATTAGAAACCCTAATCATACATCTAAGCATGTTTCATCATATCCTAAAAATAAAACCAAAACACAAATGCATGGACATTTCTAATGCATGACTTACCCTGTACTTATCTCTTAGCAACACAACACCTATGGCATTGATGAATGGGCATGTCGAATGTCATGGTATCAAAGTGAAAGAAAACCCTAATCTATCACGTGATAGCAAACAAGAATATGAAGCAGAGGTACGAGCATTTATAAACATGTGCACATACTTTAAAAAATGGGAAAAACATGTGAAACAAACCAAGCGAACAATATGAGGAATTTGGATTAGCATTTCTAGGCGAGTGCCTGCATAGGTAGCCAGAGGCCTGCGTACATAGGATATAACCAGCATACGCATGCTCATGACATGCATGTGTGGGACTTGTTCAAGAACCCTAACCTAGAAACCTAAAATAGAAAGCAGAGCACAAACACTATCTAGCATGCTCAAAACACAACAGAATTATAAAACTAACCTAAGAAAGCATATAAAAACCTAAACTACGCAAAGAACTAGGATTAAAACTAAAAGAAAGACAGAAAATGAAAAAAAGGAAGAAAGAAAGAATACCTTAAAGCAAACACTCCTGGGCTTGATATTTGACCGTTCCCTTCAGTCAAATCTATCACAATTCAATAAAAAAATTATTAGAAACTTTAAACTCATAGGATTGGGACTAGAAAATGTCTCAATCAAATAAAAATGACTTAAGGGTGTTTGTGAAAAACTCCATTTTGATTCACTATTTTCTAATGAATCTTAAGTTTTTTCCTGTGGAATTCCTGCGTGTTTGAAAATGTATCATGTAAGGCCTTTTATATTTGAAAAAATGGGGTTTGGAACAGCTCCCAGACGATGTGGGATTCATTCCAAACCTTAGTCATTATTGCAAAAAACTTGCATTTCTTAGGCTTCTGAAACCCTACTGCATACACATGCTTTGGCCCTCATATACAAGCCGCGACCCACGTATGCAATTCAATGGCCACTTTGGTCATTGTATTTCCAAAAATAGATTTTTGCTCATTTAAAAGTTTATATTTTCCATTTTAGCACTCCTCAAGTCAATTTAATATTTGATTAGGCTCCAAACTGGCCTTGGGCCTTAGAGTTTGAGCATCATTGGGGAATGGGGGCCCGAGTCGTAAAGGGTACAAAATGCGGTGTCTACATCAATGGATCACATAGAAAAGATTAAAACCTAGTCAAAGTGCGCCTACTCTGATACCACTTGTTGGGTTAAGATAACTAGACCCCAATTAATTAATTCAATTACCCAAGTTAATTAATTAGGTCAAATTACATGCAAATTGTGGAGACACCAACAAATCACCAAATAAACTAAATGTAGCAGAAAATAAATTGACACAGTGATTTGTTGATTTTTCAGATCAAATAAGTTTCAGTATTTTGATCGTATCATTTTACTCAAAATTTGGATTAAGCTGATATTTTTATAGCTAAAGGGAAATTTAATTCTCTACAAGTTTGCCAGAAATAGCCTAGTCCGAATTTTGTGTTTTACTTTGCTAAAGGTGGCCTGGAATGTGAATATGAAATCTGTTACTTGATTAGTGCGTTTTTGAAGTGTTTTACAACTCTAAAGCTGTATTTGGAAGAATTTTAGAGTTATTTTCATGATAAAGCTTGTTCCAAAATGATAATTAGGATTCTTAAAATAATTATTTTGAATATAATTATCCCAAAGGCCTAATTATCTACAGTCTATAAATATTATCAGCTTATTTATTTTAATCCCATGCAACAAATCTCACTTTAAGAAAAATACTTAACCAATCACAAAAATTCATTTAATTAATTTTAATCATTAACCAATCAAAATTAATTTCATTTAATCACATGTGATTAGTTCCACCCAAATGAATGTATGCAGACCGTGAAAACTTGATCTAGTGATATCTTTCAATCTAACGGTCTGATTTGGGAATCAGGCATACCGTCATGACAGTTAGAATCTCAAGATCATTTTTATAATATGCAATGAATGTTTTAGTGTATGTAATGCAACTATGATTTTTGGGTATTTGAAATAGTCGTTTTAGTCATCTTCCAAAACTAAATTATGGGTGCAAAATCATGTATCTACAGTAATCCTTGTCTTAGGAGGTCATTCATCCCTTTAGTTTGTCTTCCCTAGGTGAGGTTGTCCATCCATTGCTGCTCATTAGACGAAATCATCCTTCTCAAGCTTAGTTTGGAAACTTGTATCTTTTTGTCTTAGTCATTCCTAAAGTTTTATGATATCTATATGATTCTAAATTCGAAACCTCTAGCCATCTTGGGGCCACTCCTAAGAAATTCATTTATGTAATATTTTGGTTTGTGTGGAACGGGTGCTGCAAAGACTTGAGAGAATAATTGGAGGGATAATCCTGTTTCAAATGCTCAAAGAGATCTAGATAATTTTATGGTTGGGCCAAAATATTAATTTGTTTGAACAAACAAATTAACTTTTGTTTTTATGGTTTCCAGCAAGTTATTTGAGATAAACCTTACATAATTGATGCTACCTTAAGATGGTTCTCAAGATATTTCTACTAGCTTGAAGTGTCATTTGACCTCAAAGAGTAGGGTATGGAGTCTAAAAACACCTAACTTAATATGACTTCTAAAAATATGTACAAATTAAAAACTAATGGGAATGAAAAATGCTAAGCGGCTAAGTGTTGCAATTAAAATAATGCAAACCCAAGTGTAGATTTTTCACAAGTAATGATATCTTAGTGAGTCCGAGGCCGATCCATAGGGAATGATTGACACTAATGTAAAAACCTCTATTATCAAGTAGTAAATAAAAACAGTTGTTTATTTGTTTTTCCAACCAAAGATGAAGCAAGATAATATTGAATCATAAGGAATTAAGGAGTTCAAGCATTCGATATAAGTAAAAATCATATTAAATCTTAAAAAAGTATCAACATGCAATGATTCCAAATAGTATATCAATCTCAAAATTCAATCATCAATCCATAGAAAGCATGTAGATATTCCCAAGAACACATGATTAAAATATTAGGTTTCACCTCTAACCCAAATTAGAGATTTAGCCACACATAGTTGTGCAAAAGAAATCCATCAAAACAATGCTAAATGTCTAAAAAAAATAAAACAAAAGATGAAAAATGTTCTAGTGTTTTTCCCCACTATAACCTCAGTATCTTCCAAAAGGAAAAGAGAAAATCACTTAAATTTAGAATGGGAATCCCATGATTTTTGGAATTTTCTCCACTGTCAGCTTTCAGCCCACTTTTGACCTTCAAAAAGATTTTTCTGGAATTTGTGGTGAACTAAAAAGTTGTAGATCTTCATGTCTTCTTTCTGTGCAAGAATCAAATCAATCAGACATCTATGCAAGAAGTTATTGTAAAAATACAGAAATAGTGCAAGATGTTTCCATATCAGGATTTTTCCAATTTTGGCTTGAATGAATTTTTTATTTTCTTCCCTTTTCTATTCTCAAACATTTTTGACTTATTTAATGCTTCAAAACCATGCTCCACTTGATCTTGACCCTTGGATTCTCTTGAGTCTGTATGATTAGCTGAATGGTTTTAATCTTCTACAAGAGAAAATTACACGTAATGAGTATATTTTTTAGAAATATTTCAAACTCACATATTTATGTGTAATTAAACATGAAATTGATGTGATATTGCCTACCAAGACTAAGATAATAGTGTAATTTTAAGCAATCAAAACTAAGTTCTTAAAGTGACTAATTGACTAAAACAAATTGCATCATCACAAAACTATTGATTTATTTGTTCAAATAGTTACCTTAAAATATTGAATCTTTAGGGTGTTAGAAGAGCATGTATGGTTTTGCAATGTTTTTAAGGAAAAAATGGACAAATAGCACTATTTGCAAAATATTTAGCAATCTATCACTATTTGTGAACTATTTAGCAATCTACCACTGTTTTGTAACTTGAATTCATGAAACTCTAGCTTTACATGTAACTTGAGTTCTAAAAAATCGAGTTCCTTAAAATTGTGCTATGTTGTACACAAGAATTCTGCACCAGGAAATTGATATCCAGTGTGTACTTGTGGACAATTTTCATCACTAGAAGTTTATGAATGATTCTAAAACATATATATTAAAATTTTATAACAAATCAACAAAATAGGACGAAATGAAGGAGTAATAAAGAAAATATATCATAAAAATAATAAATAAAATCTTGTATTGAGCTCCTTTTATTTACCATCTTAGAGTAATAAGATGGAATTTGGGAATAATAAAGGAAAATTGTCATAAAAATATGAATAAAATAAAATGGGACCCAAGATTTTTGTAGTTTACTTTTGATACCTTTGGGTATTTTTAATATAGGTTTGGCTTACCTCCAATACTTTTTTAACTAGAATCTCTTTTTATTTTAATGAGAAATTGTCACATCGCTTACTAATTAAATAAAAGGTGAAGATTAAAACTCACTACCACTTGCCATTGTTATTTAAAATAAAAGGAGATGTCTAGTTAAAAAAAGTACTGAAAGTAAACCAAACCTTTCTAACATAGACGCACAAATCGAAATCACTTCGTCAATTATCGAGTTAAAAAAAATATAAAATAGAATAAAATCTCAAAGAACTTGGCACACGTTAGAGTTGTGTGCCAAATTAAATGGGACCCAAGCCAAGGTCAGCAATGCGAACACATGGGCTTCTTTTATGTATTTGATATGTTCGGATTCAGATCTTCTAGAGTTTCTAGAGTACTCTACCAAGTAGATTTCTTTAAATCCTCAACTCTCATTTAAAATTAATGGTTTAAAATGCTGCCACATCATCAATCCACTAACTTACTTTTTTTTTTTTTTTTAAAGAAAGGGATTAAGCCTAGGATTGCCATAAGCCTTAATGTTAGAAACAAACGGATCTAACTTTTTATTTTTATTTTTTGGATGGAACAAATCTCAAACTTGAAACATCCATCAACTCGCAAATTTCTCCCGCCATTCTTTTCATTTGAATCCAAAAAACACTCTTGAGCAAAACAGTTGAAGAAGAAAACCCTTTTTCTTTTACAACTCTCTTGCATCCTTGAAACTTTCAATATTTTCAACCACATATGATGGATCCATCTAGCTCAATCTCTTCAAATCGTCCATGGATGACCATTGAAAGCCCAATGAAGGACAAGTATATTAGCTATCTTACTCTCTCTATAGTCTTTTCTCTCTATCTATTGTCTATTAAGTTTCTTCCTTTCGTCTTTTTTCTTTTTGCTTTTTTTTTTCTTTTCTTTATCTCTAGCCTATGCTTGATGTTAGCTTTTTGTTGTTTTGCAATTTCACTGCTGCGTCACTATTTAATAATTGTTTAAGAAAGGCGTTTTTTTTGGGCTACTCTTTGCCTGCAAGGTGTTTGATAATTTTTCAAGATAAGAAACAAATCAGACAAACAAGATAATTATACTGGTTTGAAAAAATATGATAGGGTTCACTACATAAAACAATATCTATGTACTAGTGTAATCAAGTATGATAGGATTCACTGCATAAAACTTGAGTTTTAGTTCGGAAAAAGTGAGTTCCTTAAAATATGCCCCACTGTACTTAAGGATTCTGCACCAGGCAATTGATATCCAATATGTACTTGTTAATGATTTTCATCATTAAAAGTTTATGGTTGATTATAAAACAAATATAATAGAATTTTGAAACAAACCAACAAAATAGGACAGAATGAGGGAGTAATAAAGAAAATATATCATAAAAATAATAGATAAAATCTTATGTGTTAAGCTCCTTTATATTTATCATGTTAGAGTAATAAGACAGAATTTGGGAGTAATAAAGAAAGATTTTCATAGAAAGTATAATAATAAAATAAAATCTTACTTGTTAAGCTCCTTTATTTACCAAACATCTTAAAGTTAAGAGTAGAGTATTGATGTTGTTGACGCCCGGCCTCAAGAAGGATAATCGCCGTTGGGCCTTTGTTCGACCACCTGCCGTGGCGACGCTCCCACGTGCTCAGGGCCTATCGGAGCTTTGGGTGCTCTCTCTCTCTCTCTCTCTCTCTCTCTCTCTCTCTCTCTCTCTCTCTCTCGGTGGAGGAAAGGTTTTTGTCTACCTTTGAAGGTGTGGTAGGAATCTTGGCCAAATTTTAGGTCATTACCAAAGGTAAGTAAAGTTGCCATCAATCATTGGGTTTTTCTAATGTGTGATTAGTCACCTGTTTCTAGTTGACTTTATTATTAATCATAGGATAAGAAAAATGGCATTTTTCCTAATCTAACGTGTATGGCAAAAAATCCTAATTCTTGAGTCCGAAAGTTTGGTTACGTGTGGGGAAGGTGTTAAGCACCCTACAACGCCTATCCAAGGACAATCCCTTGTTTTGATAAAACCTTAATTTTCAAAGATTGACAATAAAAAATATGATTTTGGCATTGGCTTTCGGGGCTTTGAGGTTTGGCTTTTGAATGGCTGTGGTCACAATCTATGCTTTCCTAAGGAATTCGGGCAAAGTTCCATATTTTTACGGTGAAAAACCGGCAACATGTCACCTTACTTTCACAGCAAAAATTAGGCATCGCTTTACCTTAGGTGACGTGGACTGTGACAATCACACCGGAAGGGGGGAGCAGGTATATGTATACATACATCATGTACAATGCAAGCACACAGAGCAGGAAAGTAAATGCCTACATACCTAGAGCATGGCCTAATAGGTACAGGAAAGTAAATAGGGGTCGTCATACTCTAGAGATGAGGACGAATGGTACATGACATGATATACCTAATACAACTCATCTAAGAGAGAAAGGAGGGAGGAAGGAAGGGGTTTAAAAGAGAACATAACCAAATGGGAGAAGCTATACCCCTAAATCTACTGAACATAGCTGCTTGGCTTATATCCACATGCTTGGATCCTCGCCCTTTTTGCTTGCGCCTGGGAGACTGTGCCTTAACTCCATGTGTCCTCGCTTCATGTGTGTTCATGTAAAGAAAAAGACAAGAAACTAGCAAACAAGCAATGGAAGGAAAAGATGCAAAGAGCATATGAAAGAGGCATGAAGTAGATAAGCATGATAGACATGACAAGCAAAGAAACAAGGAAGCAAGCAAACAAGCGAGAAGGCAAACAAGCAAGAAAGCAAACAAAAGGTGGTGTCCGCGAGGGACAAATGTGGGCTTGGATCAAATGCCATAACTTCATTGTGTTGAAGCATGAACGACACACTAGCAAGCAAGACTCATGCATGGACATGTAAGCAAGCGAGTAAAGATGCATAGAAAGCCAACAGGTGGCATAAACAAACATGGTAAGCATAGCATCACGCGGAGTGGTAAAGGGAAGGGTACGCATGGAGAAACTCGGTATCTGGAGATACTTCCCAAATGGTCACATCCAAAAAATGCCTCATGGGCATCGGATGTAACCAAACAAGATCAAGCCTGTAGAGGGCGCCAGATATGGCAAAGCCTAGAAATCGAGAGGCTAACACAAGCATAAAGCATAGAAACAAGCAAGCATAGAAACAAGCAAGCATGGACATGAAAATAGAATGATCCAAATCCTTTGACGTGGGCCTTGGTGTAGGGACGATGACAAAGACCATAGGGTCTAGATCGGGTCCGAACCAATAGGCCAAAACACAAGAAAGAGATACAAAAGTGATAAAAGGGTTACAATAGCACATGGCATGACAAACATAGCCTAGGTCTAAGCACATAAACATGGCATGGAGTGCACAAGCACATGGAAGATAGTATGAAGCATGTAGAGAACATAGATCCAAGCATGTAGGCATGTGAAAACATAGGTCAAGACAAGTAGGCATAGAAACATACACATCAACATGTACAAGCCTAGCACATAAACATGGAAGAACATGAATCCAAGCATATACGCATGTGAAGACAATGATCTAACCATATAGCATGGAAATACACACATAAACACATATATCCAAGCAAGGCATAGCCAAAAATTACAAGCATGTGAGCATGTAACCCTAACATTAACATAGAATAAAAAGAGGGACAAAGCATAGGAAAAAATGGCATAAAGTATAAAGCATGTAAATCAAGACAAATAACATATAAACAAGCATGGAAAAACATGGACCTAAACTAAGAACATGCTAGGTGCAAGATAAAGCAAGAAACACGCCAGATAAAGTAATAAATCATGTTATTAAGGCAAAAAAGAGCTTGAAAAAATCTTTGGAAAGAAAGGGGTGTGGATTGTAGCTACAAAGTTACATCTACACCCCTTAACCTCAAATCCAAGGTATGGAACCAAGGAGAGGGAGATTAGGGGTAAGAACAATACCTTGTGTTTTTGGTGAGAAGAGAAGAATCAAGAAGTTTTAACGTATTTTTTTTGTGTGTTTTTGGTGGAGAAATGTGTTGAGAAGAGAGGAAAAATGCCCAAACAGCTCCCAAAAGCCCAATTTTTCGGTTCTGGTCCAATCTAGGGTGCTAGGGGCTATTTATATTCCTTGGCATGTTTTTTGAGGCATAGTGCACCTTGTAGGTGCGCTGGCTGGGCTCGGCAGCCCAACAAGGTGCAACGGGCTGATGTCATCGTGACATCGGCAAATTCGTCATGTTGCACTTTTTGGTTCCAAATTCGGATGTGCATTTGGAGGTCTTCTCAGACTTAGATTGAGGCGATCTTGGTGTCCCTAGAAAGTTTTGGATGTCTAGTTTTTAGAAAATTAAAGAAATTAAAATTTCAAAGATTGGATGAAAAGTTATGACCTTGGGAAGCATGCTAATGCGCTTTTCACAGTTTTCTCAATATCTCAGCCGTTTTAACTCCAATGAATAGTCGTTGGAATGAAAATTTGATTATATTCGCAATGGCATTGGTCTTAACCTGTTTTGACAATTGGATCAAAATTAGGGTTTTTGAGCTTGCTAAGAGTCAACTCCAAGTCAAATTTGGTCAAACTTGCCGAAAATCTCTAAGAATCTCGGGTTTGATGTAAAATCATGAATAATGTTGTTTTTTGAGGACTTTGGACTTGTTTGACTTTCGGTCAATGCAGGGTTGATTAGGGGCGTTTTGGTCATTTTGGCTGAAAGAAGCACTTTGAGTGCTCTGGCGTTCGAACGAGCTGCGCCACGTCATTCTAGATGTTCTCATGTCCTCATGGAGAGAAAATAATATTTTTGGTTCTTTTGATGTCTAGTACGCAAATCAAGGGCGGACAAATATATGGTATCAACAGATGTCAAGATTTTGCATTTGAGTAATGCTAAAGTCACAAATTATTTTATAATATTTTTACATGGTCGACCTCTTATTGGTTTTCATTTAACCCCACTATTAATATCATTTTGTTCATTTGTCAATAGTTACTCACCACATCAGCAATTTGTAAAATATTATGTAAAACACTTTGTATTTCTAACATTATTCTTTTCATTTTTGTAGTTTACTTTTGATACTTTGGGTATTTCTAACATAGATGCACAAATTCAAATCAGTTCCTCAATTATTGAGTTTAAGAAAATAAAATAAAATCTCAAAGAGCTTCCATGGCTGGCACAAGTTAGAGACGTGTGCCAAATCAAATGCGACCCAAGCCAAGGTCGGCAGTGCGGACACGTGGGCTTCTTTTTCTGTATATCATATGTCCAAGTTCCTGCATCTGCATGTGTAAGAATAGGACAACAGTAAAGGATACTTTGGTCCATTTAATATCTAACGGTCACATTAAAGTTTTTCAAAATTTGAATGCATTGATTAAAAGAAAATAACGAATTTTCCCAGCCAAAAAAATTCTTGAAAGTGACACTTCGAAAATTGGAACAAGTATTAACAGAAAAAAAAATTATATTATCTTACGCTTAAGGTATAAAATAACATTAAATTTCACTTCACAAAATGGGTGTGAGATAAAAATATTTAAAGTTTGTACTGCGTATGTTTTCAAAAAAAAAAAAAATTTGTCTGTATATTTAAAAGCTAGGTTCTTTTGAATATATATCACTGTCAATTCTTTTAAAACATTCTTCCCTCTCTCCGTGTATATGTTAAAATAATTAGTATTCTAAAAAAAAAAAAAATCCAAAAATTACTTATATGGCCACTTCACAGATATTAAGGATCATGTAGTTGAAGTCTCCAAAAATAAGTTTCACACATGTGAGAGAGAGAGAGAGAATTTGAGAGTAATATAAAAAATTGATAAATAATTTTTTTTAATGAAATTTAAAATAAATAATCAACAAAGTTTCCCTCCAAATTGGTTTGGAGAAAAACCCTACAAACTCATCATATATCTTTATATCGAGTGTGAATTTTGAAAATCTAATCGTTAGATTGCATGTTCTTATTACATTCTTAATGCTTACAAAATTTCAAGAAGATCAAAGATCAATTGCTATGTCATCAAATAAATGTTATAATTTCAAATTTTTGTGATCTAAAGTTGTATATAAAAAATAAGTTAATTGATTAAATAGTAAGTAATATCCAATTTGAATGAAATTTGATAAGTATGTTAAAAACATAAGGAACATGAAATTCAATGGTTAGATTCTCAAAATTCACACTCAAAAAAGAAATATATGAGAAGTTTGAAGAGTTTATCTCCAAACTAATTTAGAGAGAAACTTTGTTCATAAATAATTTGGTATGTAGTGTTTTGAAAAGTGATTGCATAAAAAGTAAATTATTATTCTAAAATAAATAGAAAGTTTTGCACCAAAAATACACAATAAAGTTAAAACTATTCCATTTTCTGGTTTTTTTTTTTTTTTTTTTTTCGGTATTGTTTTATTCTACATCCCGAGGTTTACATCCCTAAATTGGGGGATCTTGCTACTACCAGGAGTCAAAAAGTAGAGAATATGCATACGCTATGACCAAGAACATATTGCCTTTATTACAGCAACAAACAAAAAGACGAGTCATGTTCTAGTGCCAGAAATTATTTATATAAAAAATAAAAAAAAATTGACAAAATGAACAACTACTATTTAGGAATAATTTCAAAACATGATTGGTTGTTATTAATGTGAGGCTTATTAAAAAGTTTAGGAGTATGCATAGGTTGGGTTGGATTGAGTTAAGAGGTTTTTCAACCTAATCTACTGTGATGGGTTAAAATAAAAATCAAACACAATTCAATTCATCAGAGCAGTTCAACCCAATCCAACCCAACCCACATGGAATGGGTTGAATCGGGTTAAACCCATGAGTTAGACAAATTTTTTTAACTATTATTATTATTATTATCTATATCTATATATATATAACCGAAACCTCTGAAACTCTTACAATTTTTCACATTAGCATAATATTTAAATAAAATTGTCATTTTATTTAAATAAAATTATTTTTGTTTAGTCTAAACTTAACAAAGAGTGAAAATCTATATTTTTAACAAGTCCAACTTAAACTCAAACTCCTCATTTTTTTTAAACAAAATTATTTTTGTTTAGTTCAAACTTAATAAGGAGTGAAACTCTATCTTACCAATCCAATTTAAACTCAAACTTATCATTGTTTTTACACAAAATTATTTTGTTTAATCCAAACTTAACAAGGAGTGAAACTTTACCTCTCTAACAAGTCCAACTTAAACTCAAATTCAAACATTGATAATTTTTCTTTAATATTTTTTGGTCTTTCAAAAGTTTTAATATCTGAATTTTTGAATTATTTTTTTGCAGTATCTGAAATTGTCTGACAAATTTTGTGTAAGTCATTACACGTTTAAGCAATGGTTTCTTCGTCAATTTGTAACACAAATTGAAATTATACAAGAGAAAATCATGTAATTTCTTAACCAATTTAAAATTTTATAAAATTATTTTAGTCTACCTCATAAATAGATAAGTTCTCGTATATAACACGGGTTAACGACTAGTTATTATTATTATTATTATGCATTATAAATTTACGACAGCCTCAATATCCCACTTCAAATAAGAGTAAATTTATAACTAAATAATCCTGAGTATTAAACCAAATCAACCCAAACTATATGATAAGAACTTAGAATTTGAGTTTTATTTAAGTATAGAGGAAAAAAATAATAATAATAAAATTTTATATTATATTTTTAAAATTTAAATATATATTAAATATAGGCAAATTACATTGGGTTAAGCAAATTTATAAATTTTTTTGACCTAAACCCAAATCAATCCATTGTAAATCTATATATATCTCACGACACAACCCAGCCGAGCTCGTCAAATTAAATTAAATCAAGTTGATTTTGGCGGATCTCTGTATATATATCTAAAAAAAAAAAAAAATTATGGCATTGGTAGCCAGAGAATCAGAGATCAGCTACCCTCGCAATAAATATATAATATGACTGATAGTTGGAAACCAGTGCAAAGGGGACTAGGGGCCTAGTGTAGTGGTGGCCGTTTGTGAGAGGGACCCATTTCTTTTTACATTTCAAAAAAGAAATATTGCTGTTGGATTTGAAATTTCTTGAGAGGGATGAAAAAGGACTGTGTGACCCTTTGACATCTCTCTCTCATATTTATTTATTAATTTTTTTTATAAAGATTTTAACTCTTTTCTTGAAACTGGAAGAGGCTCCTTTATATCATCTCAAGTCTCAAACTTCAACATGTCATAACACTGTTCTCTTCACTCTCCTTCTCTCTTCGTCCTTCTCCTTTTGTGTAACTTTTTTTTTCTTTGAAGCTTCTTGTGTTACCTTTAACCTTTATAGACTCTTACTCTAATACATATATACTAGTTCTGTAGCTCAAGAGCTACTGTACAAAGTTGTTGGTTTTAAAGGATGAGTGCTTCAAAGTTCATTAAATGTGTCACAGTTGGAGATGGAGCTGTTGGGAAGACCTGTATGCTCATTTGTTATACTAGCAACAAATTCCCCACTGTAAGTCTTTCTAGTTTTAAAACCCATCTGAAAAAGCCTTTTACTTTTCTTGTTTTTTGTTCCATTTATGGACATTCATGAGATTTCTGCTTGTGGGTTTTCTCCTCCTGAGCTGGTCCTCAACATGTACTGTAAATTAGTTAACCAAAGCATTTATTTGTTGTAAAATGCATATCTTCTCTTTGATTAGGATATATTTACTTGTCCAGCAAAAGTTTTATATATATATATATATATATATATATATATATATATATATATATATATATATATTGTTTGTCCAGCAAAAGTTCTAGTTTGAAACTGGGTGTGTATTATATGAGCAAGCACTAGGCTAAAATGGTCTCTCCCTGTCTCTAAGTTTGTGTGATATTCTTTGGCAGGATTATATACCCACAGTGTTTGACAACTTCAGCGCCAATGTTGCTGTGGATGGGAGCATTGTCAACTTAGGACTATGGGATACTGCAGGTACTAGGTTTCCCCATACACAAACTTCTTCTATGATTCTCTCTCTCTCTTCTTTTATTACCTTGTTTTGGAATGAGGATCTATCATGCAACTATGTTCCTATTGCTTGCTTTAGTTGATGTTTAGGATTTTGGTTTAGTGACTTAATTCTTGACACTCTTTTCTCTTTGGTTTAAAGGTCAGGAAGATTATAGCAGGTTAAGGCCACTGAGTTACAGAGGTGCAGATATATTTGTCTTAGGTTTCTCATTAATCAGTAGGGCAAGCTATGAAAATATTCTTAAGAAGGTACTGATTTTAATGCATACCCCTTTATCACTTTAGCCATTCTCACTTTTTCTCTTTTCCCTTTACTTCTGTTGTCTCTAATTTGGACGGTGTTTGAAAAAGTGGATCATATTTCCCCTTTATACTAAAGCCTATGGAGTTGTTTGCCTTTTTCCCTTTCATTTGCATATATGTTGTACCCTTCAAATTTGCTTTCAATGGTCTTTGGGGTTAGTGATAATGGACGATCGTCAATGAGTATGGTGCTTTTGTTTCTTGATCAGCTGGAGAAAATTTAGTATAGCACTAACTGAAGTTGTCAATTTGGTGCTTTTTTCCTTTCTTCTCAGTG
Organism: Castanea sativa; assembly: GCF_040712315.1. Lineage (NCBI taxonomy): Eukaryota > Viridiplantae > Streptophyta > Magnoliopsida > Fagales > Fagaceae > Castanea > Castanea sativa. The sequence goes on from NC_134013.1 coordinate 41,376,733, forward strand.
GATGCCAGAACTTCGTCGATTTGCTCCCAATGTTCCAATCGTTCTTGTTGGAACTAAGTTAGGTAGGCAACAACTTCACAAACTTGCATACTGAGCATACTTTATGTCATTGTGCCGAGATTTTGTGGATAACACTGAGTTAATTATGTTTATCTATTTTAGATCTTCGCGAGGACAGTAGGTATTTAGCTGATCGTATGGGATCTAATGTCATAACATCTGCTCAGGTAAGCATTGTTTATTTTCCTCAATAATTTTATACTCAGAAAACATCTGCTTGGCTTGATGAAATTTGCGCATTCGCATGTAACAAACAGGGAGAGGAACTAAGAAAACAAATTGGTGCAGCAGCTTATATAGAGTGCAGCTCTAAGACTCAACAGGTAGATTGTTTGATCCATTTCCTGTGCTTTCTAAACAGTTTTCTTATAAAATAAAAAATAAAAAACTGTTTGATTAATTCCACTAATGGACAATGACTTGCATTTAATCTTTTAGAATGTCAAAGCTGTATTTGATACTGCAATTAAGGTTGTTCTTCAACCTCCGAGGAGGAAGGAGATGGCAAGGAAGAAAATGCGCAGAAGGTCTGGCTGCGGAATTGTGTGAGTACAGATTTTTCCCCTTTGGTGGTTTTTGTTGTTCCAAGTGTATTACTCTCTTAAATTAAGAGAGATATAGTAGGTTCTAATTGCCCATAGGTAGTTTCTTTAATTGTTTAGTAGCTATTACATTAATCTTTTACTTGAGAGTTATCCTATTGGTGTGACTACTGTTAAGAAATCCACAGTGGTAAGGTTTGAGTTTGGTTGTGGTTTTAAGATAGTGGGTTGGATGCTTTAACATGATATCAGGGTCTGGTTTGTTTCTTCTCAATCTCCAAACGCTAGGCCTGTTTGCCTTTGTTTTGATTCTTTTGGATTAATGGGTCAATTTGTTTCAATTCCAGTTTAGAGGATGTATCGGAATCTCATATTCATATATTTTGGGTTTAAATAAGAATATACTATAAGATGTTGAATAATTTTATGGAAGTATATCCTCTTTAACTAATCATGAAGGTTTTATACTTCTTTAAGGAGCGATGTTACTTAGGAAACTCTCCATAATTAGGTTCATGTAAAGTTTAAATGTATTTTCTATCATAATAATGGGATTCAGAAATGAATCATCTCCTTTACACACGCAAATTCCTTTTGACTCATCATTAGAACATAATGTTTTTTTCTTGGTATATCATTACTATTGAAGGGCTGTGCTTCTGTCTATTAAACATACGTGTTCTTATAACTGCAGGACTATTGTCTGTGGAGGCTGTACTGCCTAGTCAATGCTGAAGCTGCTATGGATAATAAGTGCCCACCTTTGACCGGGATTGTTGTTTTGCACATGCTTTTTGGTGCTGATTCCTGACAGCCATTTACATATAATTGGCTAATGTGTGTACTTAAGTTGCAGTAACATAGTTTGAACTAAGAAATTTTTAGCTTCTTTCACAAATTGGGCAAACGAGAATGGGGGGAATTGTTCATTCTCTCATGTATTGCTCCTATGTAAATTACGCTCTGTGGTGGTTGTTTAAAGTGAATGCTGCTTGCTATGTACTAAAAATTACTCATGAAATTGTCAATCATTTTGTAGCAGAAGAAATTTTTTGTTCCCTTTGAAAATGGCATGTATGGTTCTTACCTTTGTCTGCCCATGGACATGTTTATGGTGTTGGATACATTTCAACAATTTGCTTTTGTAATTAAGCAAACAGGAACATATACAAATCTAATTATAAGCAATAACATAAATAGATGTGATAGACTAAAATATAAAATAAATACTATACATACACATATGTACATATTGGAAAAAATTTGGTTTTGTATCTCATACAAAACACATAGCGGAAGCAACAAACAATGATCTATTTCATTCATGATTGATAATATGCACTATGTAAATATCAGAATTTAAGAACAAAATAGCGTACCTTGGTGTGGAGAAATTCAAAACAAAGATTAGAAGCACTTGGGAATACTTTTAATCTTCACTTCAATTCCACTTTACGCCCAAGATGTGTGGTCTCTCAATCAATTTTCAAAGGGAGAATGAAAGTGTCTCACTCTCACATGCACATCGTTTCTTAGATACACTTTTAAAAATTATGTATGTTTCTCCCTTTATAACTAACTGATTATCTTATTGGGCATTTCCAATTGGGCTTTAGTGTGTGGCTTGGAGTGGGACCAAAAAGGGACCAATGGGCCTTGGGTTTTTTCGTTAACTCTTGACAAGTTCAAAGTTACCATTAATTATATTTAATACCACTATATAAATATAATTGCACTCTAAGCCTTATTAATAAATTATATTCCAATACTTTATTATACATGCAACCCCTTCATAAAATATTCGTAATAACACAAAATCATGAATATAGACTGCCACTATGTAAATTACTACATCTTATCCTTGAGTACCCGATTTAATCCTTTAAAGTTATTCATTATATATTTATGAAATCCAATTTCATAAATATATACTTTAGTAATTTCTTACCAAAGTGGTTAGGCCTAACTCTCTGAATAACTGAACCCATTAAACTTATCTCCAGGGAATATTTTATATCTCCATCAAGAGACTATGAATTCCATCTTGAGAATATATGTTCCATCAACACTAAATATGGTTACCCAACATACTGAGGTTTTGACCGTTACTTTAGATCTCACTCCTAATATATCAAAACAACCTATACCTTATGATCAGGTTCATTATTCTCTTAGGATTAAGAGTTCATGCAAATAGAAGTCGTGAGATTTATTATTCATTTGACAGTCGTTAAGAAAATAATAAATCTCACAGCAGTCCAGTTCAATATGTCTTAACTCTTAAAACATATCAACATATCAACTAGAAGTCTCCACTTCCATGATCAAGACAAATCATCTTAATTGATACGTTATAGTCTTCGCAAATGAAATGCCAAATTTCATCACCGACTACGAACTATAAATTCTGAGTGTACAAAGAACTTGTGATTATATCTTCTGTGATTAAATCACATAAATCACATACTATGCATCTCATGGACTATATGATAATGTTCAAATATTCATGTTACCATTATTTTAGATAAAAATAAAACAACTTTATTAAACACAACATTAAGTCATACATAATGTCATACATAGCATTATACAATAGGATTTAAGGGCATACGTCCTAACAATCTCCCACTTGCCCTAAAGACTATTGTGCACTAATCTAACTCCCATTCCTTCAAAATATGACTCGAAAGTCCTTTGAGGCAAAACTTAGGTAAAAGGATCTGCTAGATTATTTGCACTTTCAATCTTTGCTACCACAACATCTCCACGAGCAACAATGTCTCGAATGATGTGTTACTTCCTCTCAATGTGTTTTCCTTTCTTGTGATTCCTTGGATCTTTGGATTGTGCAACCGCTCCACTATTGTCGCAAAACAATGTGATGGGAACTTGCTCCATTCTCATAAAACCAAGATCAGAAAGGTATTTCTTGAGCCAAACAGCTTTTTTTGCTGCTTCACAAGCAGCAACGTACTCAGCTTCCATGGTGGAGTCCACAATACAAGATTGCTTAACACTCCTCCAAGTTATGGCTTCACCTCCCAAGGTGAAAACACATCCTGAAGTGGATTTTTTGAAATCTAGATCCGATTGAAAATCTGAATCTGTATAGCCAATGGGAATCAAATCCTCACACCGGTAAACAAGCATATAATCTCTCGTTCTCCTGAGATACTTGAGAATATGCTTTACAGCTTGCTAATGTTTTGGTCCTGGATTTCAATATTGGCTGACCATGCCAACTGAATAACAGATATCTGGTCTAGTACAAAGTATGGCATACATGAGACTTCCCACGGCAGAAGCATAAGGAACTTGTCTCATCATATTTTCTTCCTCTTGAGTCTTAGACCTTTGGTCATCAGACAAAGGAACTCCATGTCTAAAAGGAAGCAATCTTTTCTTGGAGTTTTGCATGCTAAACTGTTCTAGGACCTTATCTATATATCCAGCTTGTGATAAGCCTAACATCTTATTCTTGCGATCTTGCCAAAGCTTGATCCCTAGAATAAAGTTAGCCTCACCCAAGTCCTTCATATCAAATTGGCTTGACAACCAAACTTTAATCGATGACATTACCCCTACATCATTCCCAATAAGTAGAATATCATCAACATAAAGCACTAGGAACATTACTACTTTGTCTCGATGTCTTTTGTACACACATGGTTCATCAAGATTTTGTTCAAAACCAAAAGACTTGATTGCTTGATCAAATCTGATGTTCCATGACCTAGATGCTTGCTTAAGTCCATAAATAGACTTTTTCAACTTGCATACCATATGCTCTTGGTTCTTTGCTATAAAACCTTCCGGTTGCAACCTGTATATTTCTTCTTCAAGATTGCCATTAAGAAATGCAGTCTTGACATCCATTTGCCAAATCTCATAATCATAATGAGCAGCAATGGATAAGAGAATTCTGATAGATTTAAGCATGGCTACTAGCGAAAAAGTTTCATCATAATCAATACATTCTTTTTGTGTATACCCTTTCGCCACTAGTCTTGCTTTAAAGGTTTTAACATTTCCATCTATCCCTCTCTTCGTCTTGTAAACCCTTTTGAATCAACAGGTTTAATGCCGTTAGACGCCTCTACAAGATCCCATACATGATTGGAATATATAGAATCCAATTCAGATTTTATAGCTGGGCCCAATGATGTGCATCTATATCATTCATTGCCTCCTCATAAGTGTAGGGATCCGATTCAGCCTCTTCTGAGATAGCTTCATAAGTTTCTCCCAAACCTACAAATCTTATAGGAGGCCGAACAATTCTCCTACTACGACGAGGCACCTGTGTACTAGACATCTCATGAGTAGTATCTTGTGGTGTATCTAATACAGCCACATCATCCCTAATTTCATCAATTGGTTGTTCAACTATAGGTTCATTCATTTCAGCCAAGACAACTCTACTTCTAGGAGTAAAATTATTCATATAGTCATTTTCCAAGAATTTGGCATTTGTGCTAACAAACACTTTATTATCCTTATGACCATAGAATAAACCTCCAATTGTTCCTTTTGGATACCCTACAAAAAATACCACTTCTGTTTTAGACTGTAACTTGTCAGACTTTCCTTTCAACACATGTGCTGGACAATCCCAAATGTGGAGATGTTCATACTAGGCTTACGCTCATTCCACAACTCTACAGGTGTTTTAGGAACAGACTTCGAAGGTACTAAATTCAGAAGATACATTGCAATATTTAAGGCATATCCCCAAAAAGAAACTGGTAGAGTCGAATAACTCAACATGGACCTAACCATATCTAAAAGAGTCCTATTCCTTCTTTATGCTGCACCATTTTGTTGTGGAGTTCCAGGTGCAGTCAACTGGGATATAATCCCATTTTCAGTTAAGTAATCCTTGAAGTCACCAAGAAGGTGTTCGCCACCTCGATCAGATTGAATGACCTTTAAATCACATAAATCACATACTATGCATTTCATGGACTATATGATAATGTCCAAATATTCATGTTACCATTTAGATAAAAATAAAACAACTTTATTAAACACAACATTAAGTCATACATAGCATCATACAATAGGATTTAAGGGCACACATCCTAACAATGCATACAAGAAATCTGCAAGACTCACAAACCAAATGTGTGAAGGATAAATGATATAGATCAAGTTATGTGTTTGACA